>NW_017304196.1:231001-231704 GCF_001594115.1 Trachymyrmex septentrionalis | reverse complement strand
ATATATATATATATACATATTCATTTATTAAAGAATTTACAATGACACATAAAAATATCGTCCAACGTCCTACTAATCAATTATTTATTATTGTACAATGAAAGTCGCAATAAAACCAAATGTTCTAAATATGTCCAAGTCTCGTTTGTTGCCGTTTCGACAATCATCGCCTCAATTATTAATATGTCTCAATTATTAATCTCTATCGTCAATGATTTTAACGTAAATGATTTTAACGTGACCCTCAATAGAAAAATCTTTGAAGCGATTGTAGATTCCAATTCAATATGATGTAAAACATATGTAAAATTTATATAATTATTAATGAAACATATTTTTATAAATCTCGCGCTATAAGTAAATTAATTATCTAAATTGTTACATTCAATATTTTTGTAATAAAAAAGAATCATATGTAAAAAATAAAATTATATGTAAAAAATATCTACCGTTGGAGGAAGGAAGATGTATAATAAAAAATGTTTTGTTATTTGAACTCTCTCTCATATGTCGCGTACGAGAGATAAAATACACAACACGTGTTTAACATCCCGGAAAAAAATGTTTCATGTATAATTATAAAAATATACAAAATTATATATAATTATGTTAAAATTTGACATATTTTATATACAATTATATACAATTATATATAAAATATGTCCATATATATAAAATTTTTCCCCGGAATTTTAAGAAACAA
>NW_017304196.1:219080-230315 GCF_001594115.1 Trachymyrmex septentrionalis | reverse complement strand
TATATATATATACACACACGTATTTTTTTAAATTCTACATAAATAATTTTAAATATTAATCCTTTGCGACCACAGCGTTAAATCGTTATATACAGGTATTTATTCAGATATTGAGATAAATAGGAATGTTAAATATCGAATCAAACAAATATATTTCAGAAAACTTTAATTTATATTTTTAACTATCTTAAATTTATTTGGAAATGAAGAGATATCCTAAAAACTGCATGGTCTATTCTTCGTATCCTGAACATGATTCACAAACAATGTGCATTAAAAAAATATATGTAATTCTCAATGAATTTTGAACAACCTTGAAGGAACGACAGTACTTTCCAAGAGAACAAATAAACATCTGACTCATCAAGAAGAAATTCTTTTCTATGGTCCATATTTATTTTATCTTTGATTCTAAATCGCCACCTACGTTTGATGCTTCGTCAGCACAGTAATTTCGAAGAAAGCTGGCCGAGGTAGTTGACTATTTTGGCTTCGTCTCGAGCCAGCTGCTAGTGATTCAGTCATGCCAGGAATAATACGGAGAAGAGCGTGTCAGCGTCCTCTACAAAACGAATAAAAATTATTTTTAGTAAATCAGCAACTTCAAGATATACTGACAGACTACGCTGCAAATGTTCAATACAATAAACTGTTAATAGTGTCTATTACAATGCGATCGTATTTATTGTTAATGCAATAGAAATATTTCATGAAAAAAATATAAATTATAATAGACTAAATTCTTCCACAATTTTGTAATAAAATTCTATTAAATAATCGAAATAAAAATTAAGCTTGATCATAAAAAAAAAATCCTTTGTTATTTATTTAAAGTTTTTCGATCTATTTATGAAATTGACACAAAAAATAGAGTATTTATTTACAATTAAATAGTATAGCGCCATCAACTGAAAATATGATATGTAGCAATTTATATGTATTAATTTAATTATATAATTTTTTGAAAAAATATGTACATTGTAAAAAATAAAATGTTAATTTTAACTACTTTAAAGACACATAGTGGACTTTCTGAGACATGCAAAAATGTTAAAATTAATATTTTTGTTAATTTTAACATTTTTGCATATCTCAGAAAGTTCACTATACTATAAGTTAAAATTACACTTTTATTTTTTAGAGTATATATAAAATTTAATTTTTTTTTTAATTAATATAAGTTTATTAAACAATAAAAATAGTCAACGTACTTAAATATACAGACGCGCGCACATTTATACATATATATATATATATATATATATGTGTGTGTGTATGTGTGCGCGCGCGCGCGCGTGTGTGTGTATGTGTGTGTGTGTACGTATGTATGTATAAAGCAAATAATCATAAAACTTATAGGATAAGATATATAGAAGTAAAAGTATGTATGTAAAACGTGAAGTATGTATCTCTTTTTTTATTTTGAAAATCCATTTTACAATTCGTCTAATAAATTATATTATCGTGCAGAAAGTAGTAGATTCTTATCCTTATATTCACTATATTCACTACATCTGCATTCACTCATATATAAGTATAGTTTTTTGAACTTCTGATTATAATATTAAACTATAGATTGATAACTGCTTTTCCAAGATGAAATATTATAGCATTCTCAGTAATCTCTATAATTAGATAATAATTGCACTTCACACACATTTTAACTAAATGGCTGAGAAAGAGATAAATAAGAAAGTGTTTTTTTGTTTGTATATTTTGAAAACAGCATTAAAATATATATTAAAAGACAGATTATATGAACACAAAATATTAAATATTTTTGAGCATATGAGATATGCTATTTGCTTGACACAACTATGTGCACATGTATAGAAATTGTTGAACAGTTCACTGCACGATGTATACAAATATTTTTAATGTATCACTTCACAACAGCAAAATGAATTATCTAATTCGAATATAACTTCGAATTAATAAGGAAAGAAATTTATAGAGATAACGAACGTTAGAAAATGTACTTGTCGACACTCTTTTTCTTTCAAATATCATTTTTTATTCACTTCACTGAACAAGTACTGTGATGTCATTATAAGAAGGGAGACGACGATTTTGCCGGGATTTTCTTCGTTCCTTCGTCTTCGACTTCCAACTGATTATTATTACGACTAGATGTAGCATGAAATAGGGACGTGTGTCAAGGATCCCCACCGAGTTACTTCGCGGGAGACTACTTTAGAGAAACTCATGAGCAACGCGAACTCTACGGCCACTGCAAGCGAACGCTTCGACTCGCGCGCGATTATATTTAATAAAATATCCATTATTCGTGACTCTTTGATATATCTTCTAAAATATTTTCTCGTATATAGCATATAGATTAAAAAAATAATCGTTGCATTATCATAACGTCGAAATAGTATTGTATTTTATTACATTTCGAAGAAGAAATTCCTACGTAGTCAAGTCACAAAAGATAAATTCTTTAAACTATTTAAAAATAACTTAAAGAATTTTGTAGATCCATGCATTTTATATTTTTGCTGTAAACATTTTATAACATTTATGTTCTACCCACAATTGTTAACGTTTGACTGACTAGTCGTTACTAAACTTTGTTTCCTAATATTGTTATTTTAAGTAACTTTCATATAAATCTATATATATATACAAATATGTAAGTGTGTGTATGTGTGTGAATTTTAATGTTCTTTGTTAACAAAATTTAATTTAAAAATTCATGCTTTTCTACAATTGCTTGTTTCATTAGTAGTTGTAATTGTCACAAAACAATGAATATTTTTTATTGTCGATGATATCTACCCATATCTAAAAAGGCAGATATCACAAAAAAATAGATGTTCAGTTGAATACAATCTTTTACAAATCATATATTATATATTAATAATTTACGAATAATTTACTTTTCCAAGATTAGTTATCTATAAAATGTTTTTTGATTTCTTTGCCTTGAAAAGTTAATTCAGTCCAAATCTATTCCTTGTTATACGGCGATTACAAAATATATATATATAACTAATTTTACAATGTCAAAAAATTGATAAATTATCGTTTATAAATAGATTTTTCCTTAATTTCAATATCATAATGTATCATTCAATATCATGCTGTATCATAATGTAAATAAAGCTTTCTCTTAATTTAATTTTAACATATATGATATGAAATAAATAGTAAAAAACATTTATATCTATTTAAAACAATTTTGCATAACTTGCAGAGAGAAAAGAAGCCTATTACGCGGTTCCCGCGGAGACGGGTGCCAGTATTGAAATAGATGCGAAACCTCATCAAGATTTAAAGGAAAATATAATTCTGAGATCTTTATCTCTCGACAAAAATGATTTACCATTTGAAATACAACTTCAACCTGGTGATGAATCGTTGCCTTGGCGAAGAGGACGCGTTCTACCTCGAACTTATGATTCACTTCCATGGCGGAAAGTACAAACAGCATCAAGAGATTCTTCACTGGATAAGCTTCAAGCTTTCGAGAGTCAAATAAAACCATGGACCGAGGAAGAAGTAATTTTGAAAAAAGCTCCCAAAGTTACCAAGGATGTAACAACAGAAAGATTAGAAGAAGTTCAGTTAAGACCGACGAAGGTTGAAAAAAAAGATATCCACGGATTTAATATAGAACTAATTAAGTTGAAATCCGTGCCTAAAGAAGCAACAGATAAAATTATAATAACCGAAGAATATGCCAGCGATAATATTACGACTGAACTTTATAAGGAGCAAGAGGATAATACTCTGTTAAAAACATCGCGTCGTTTAGATGAAACTTTGTCGAAAAAAGAGAAACAGGAGAAACCAAGATTATGGTCGGAGGAACAAATTGTTTTAAAGAAAATAAAACCAAAGACAAAAACAACTTCCGAATTGGACGTAGAAAAAATAAATTTTCTTGAACAAGAGGACACTTCTTTGCTTTCAATTGTAAAGGATGCAGAAATACAAAAATTAAAAAAAGAAAAACCTATCACGGAGAAGGTAGAACAACCTAAGCCTTGGACGGAGGAAAAAATCGCTTTGAAAAAGGCAAAACCGGAAAGAAAGGAAATACCTAAGGAAATCCTCGAAACTGTTTCATTGAAACCTTTGCAAATAGTAAAGAAAGATCTCGTGGAATCAACGTTAGATAAGGCAGATCTAAAACCAATTTTAAAAGAAGAAGCTGAAGCAATTTCAACGATTACACGAATTGATGTCACTACAGACAAAAAAGAGAGAAGAGCAAGCAAAGACGTGGATAAAACAATCATAGATAAGGAAGATAAGACAAAACCATGGACAGAAGAAAAAATTATTTTGAAAAAATCTAAACCTATTCAAAAAGAAATTGAAAAAGAGATAATAGAAACGGTACAATTAAAGTCATCTAAATTTATTAAACCAATATCTCCAAAACCAGATTTGGAAAAAATAAATTTGAAACCTGTCATAAAAGAAACAAAAAATAATAGAGAAATCGATAAAACTGCTGAATACGTTGAACAAGAAGATATTACATTGCTTCAAGTTTCAACTGAGATGTACGATGATATTAAATTAAAAGCAGATACAAGAAAAAAGTTAGTACGAGAAGAAAAACATATCGACGAAGATATTACGACGTATAAAGAGAAAGAAGATATTACTTTGCTTAAAGTTACGTCAGAGCATGAAACCAACATTCATAAAAAGATAAAAAAGCAAGAGGACGTGCCACAAGAAAAGCCTCAGTCAAAGACATGGATGGAAGAAAAAATAATCTTAAAAAGGACAAAACCGGAGCAAAAAGAAATATATAAAGAAACTCTCGAGGAAGTATCATTAAAGCCAACATCAAGGTCAGATAAAGTAATATTAAAGAAAGAATCAATAGAGAAAGTAGATTTAAAACACATCAAAATAAAAAGTACAGACTTGACTGGAGTCGTACAGCAAGAAAACGAACCATACCACGAAGAAGAAGATAAAATAATTATAAAAATGGACGAAGATATTGAGTCTACCAAAAAAATAAGCAGTGAGAAAAAATCTAAAAGTATACCATATACGGAAAAGGAAGATACTACGATCCTCGATATCAATAGAACTGATAATATAATTGAAAAATATAAAAAAGAAGGAATACCATGGGTTAGAGGTAAAAAAGCAGGAGAAAAAAAAGAAGTTGAGGAAATAAGAACACCTCAAATAATTAAACCTGAAGTTAAACTGGAAGAAGATAAACCTACGGAAATTTCCGAAGCTCCATGGCGCCGTAAACCAAAATCATCAATTCAAAAAAAGATTTCAGAAACTGAAACTGATAAAACAAAATTTGACATTAAAGAAGTATCCAAAGCAACATGGCAAAAATCTGAAAAAAGTAAAACAACGAAATCTATTGAAGAAAAAGCTCAAATTGAAGATTTCACATCTGTTGTACTAAAACCGGCAAAATGGCACGAAAAACCGAAAGAACAAAAAATGATACAAGAAATTACACTACATTCAGCAAAACAATTACCTAAAGAAAAAGAAGACCTCACGCATACACCGGTGAGAAAGGAAATATCCAAACCAGAAACTTCACCTGAAAAAATCGATGAAATTAATGGAGATATATTAACAAAAAAAATGGACATACCATGGAGACGTGCAAAAAAATTAACTCAAACTGAGCAGAAACCTGAAGATTTACAGTTAAAACCTATTAAAAAAATAATAAAACCAGAGGAAGCACAACCTGAGGAAGTTATATTGAAACATGTCAGAAAACTTCCTAAAGAGGAAGAATCAAAAGATGAAATCGTGTTGAAACCAGTACAAAAAGAAACAGTTGAAGAGAAACCGGAACAGGTCCGATTGAAGCCAGTGAAAAAAATGGACAAACCCGAAGAGCCGAAACCAGAGAAAATTGTATTGAAACCTGTGAGAAAACTTCCTAAAGACGAAGAATCAAAGGAAGCAATTACTTTGAAACCAGTGGAAAAGGAAAAAGTTGAAGAAACACTGGAGGAGATCCGATTGAAGCCAGTAAAAAAGACAGAAAAACCCGAAGAGCCGAAACCAGAGCAAGTTGTACTGAAACCTATTAAAAAGCTCGTCAAAGAAGATGTATCAAAAGAAGAAATTACTTTGAAACCAGTAGAAAAGAAAAAAGTTGAAGACATACCGGAAGAGATCCGATTGAAGCCAGTGAAAAAGATAGACAAACCTGAAGAGCCAAAACCAGAGCAAATTGTATTGAAACCTGTTAGAAAACTTCCTAAAGACAAAGAATCAAAAGAAGAAATCACTTTAAAACCAACGGAAAAGGAAACAGTTGAAGAAACATCAGAGAAGATTCGATTAAAACCAGTGACAAAAATGGATAAACCCGAAGAGCCGAAACCAGAGCAAATTGTACTAAAACCTGTTAGAAAACTTCCTAAAGACGAAGAAACAAAGGAAGAAATTACTTTGAAATCAATAGAAAAGAAAAAAGTTGAAGAAATACCGGAGGAGATCCGATTGAAGCCAGTGACAAAAATGGATAAACCCGAAGAGCCGAAACCAGAGCAAATTGTACTAAAACCTGTTAGAAAACTTCCTAAAGACGAAGAAACAAAGGAAGAAATTACTTTGAAATCAATAGAAAAGAAAAAAGTTGAAGAAATACCGGAGGAGATCCGATTGAAGCCAGTGACAAAAATGGATAAACCCGAAGAGCCGAAACCAGAGCAAATTGTACTAAAACCTGTTAGAAAACTTCCTAAAGACGAAGAAACAAAGGAAGAAATTACTTTGAAATCAATAGAAAAGAAAAAAGTTGAAGAAATACCGGAGGAGATCCGATTGAAGCCAGTGACAAAAATGGATAAACCCGAAGAGCCGAAACCAGAGCAAATTGTACTAAAACCTGTTAGAAAACTTCCTAAAGACGAAGAAACAAAGGAAGAAATTACTTTGAAATCAATAGAAAAGAAAAAAGTTGAAGAAATACCGGAGGAGATCCGATTGAAGCCAGTGACAAAAATGGATAAACCCGAAGAGCCGAAACCAGAGCAAATTGTACTAAAACCTGTTAGAAAACTTCCTAAAGACGAAGAAACAAAGGAAGAAATTACTTTGAAATCAATAGAAAAGAAAAAAGTTGAAGAAATACCGGAGGAGATCCGATTGAAGCCAGTGACAAAAATGGATAAACCCGAAGAGCCGAAACCAGAGCAAATTGTACTAAAACCTGTTAGAAAACTTCCTAAAGACGAAGAAACAAAGGAAGAAATTACTTTGAAATCAATAGAAAAGAAAAAAGTTGAAGAAATACCGGAGGAGATCCGATTGAAGCCAGTGACAAAAATGGATAAACCCGAAGAGCCGAAACCAGAGCAAATTGTACTAAAACCTGTTAGAAAACTTCCTAAAGACGAAGAAACAAAGGAAGAAATTACTTTGAAATCAATAGAAAAGAAAAAAGTTGAAGAAATACCGGAGGAGATCCGATTGAAGCCAGTGACAAAAATGGATAAACCCGAAGAGCCGAAACCAGAGCAAATTGTACTAAAACCTGTTAGAAAACTTCCTAAAGACGAAGAAACAAAGGAAGAAATTACTTTGAAATCAATAGAAAAGAAAAAAGTTGAAGAAATACCGGAGGAGATCCGATTGAAGCCAGTGACAAAAATGGATAAACCCGAAGAGCCGAAACCAGAGCAAATTGTACTAAAACCTGTTAGAAAACTTCCTAAAGACGAAGAAACAAAGGAAGAAATTACTTTGAAATCAATAGAAAAGAAAAAAGTTGAAGAAATACCGGAGGAGATCCGATTGAAGCCAGTGACAAAAATGGATAAACCCGAAGAGCCGAAACCAGAGCAAATTGTACTAAAACCTGTTAGAAAACTTCCTAAAGACGAAGAAACAAAGGAAGAAATCACCTTGAAACCAATTGAAAAAGAAAAAGTTGGAGAAAAGCCGGAGGAAGTCCGATTGAAGCCAGTAAAAAAGATAGAAAGACCCGAAGAGCCGAAACCAGAGCAAGTTGTATTGAAATCTGTTAAAAAACTCGCCAAAGAAGAAGTATCAAAGGAAGAAATTACTTTGAAACCAGCAGAAAAGGAAGAACTCAAAGACATAAAGTCACAACCAGTATCTGAAATGCTAACAGAAATTATAGAGGAAAAACCCAAAAGTAAACAGCCAATAGAAATAATTGAAACTCCTTGGCGACGTAAGCGAACAAAGAAAGTCGTTGATTTTAAGGATGAAGTAACAATAGTGCCTATTGATCAAGAAGAATCTGTTATAGACGTTTATGAAGAAAAAGAAGCAATGATAATTACAAATAAAGATACTCAAGATCTATTTGAACAAAAGTTAGAAACTGTGCCATCATTTAAAGAAGATAAGGTAACAGACGAAGTTATTACAGGTGAAGTTTCGTGGAGAAAGAATAAACAAATACATTTAAAGACAAAAGAAGAAAAAGAAATGGTTATGTTAAAATCCATTGGAGAAGTGGAAAAATTAGACCTAAAACAACCCGAAGGACATGTATTAGCTTTTATAGAAGATGAAAAATTACCCGAAGAGACATACGAGGAAGACAAAGTTTTCGAATTAAAATCCGTAAAGCTTGCAGAGCAAATAGCAGAAATTTCAGAAGAGAAAGATGAAATCATTACTGAATCAGTTGTAATAAAATCTAAGATAAAAGAAAAAGTGTCTGAAAAAGTCGCTTCTAATATTATCGATGAAGAAGCTGTCAAGTTACAAATTAAAGCAGATGTCACACAAGTAGAAGATCGTAAGAGAAAACGTAGACAACGTACTCAGGTCGACATATCAATTACAGATAAAGATAAAACGATAGCTCCAAGATTTATTCAAAAATTACAACCTGTTATCGCTGAGTTGAAAAAAACTGCCAAATTTACATGTACTCTTATAGGAAATCCATTGCCTGAAATTTCTTGGTATAAAAATGAGCAAGAACTCCATGCAAGCGAAAAGTATACTATGACTATATTTGAGACAACAGCAACCTTAGAAATCACAAACGTCAAAGAAGAAGACGCTGGAATGTATTCTTGTAGGGCATCTAATCCAGCTGGTGTGGCAACATCCACTGTCAACCTTGTAATATTTGGTAAAAATATGAAATATAAATTTTTTAACTTTTACAATTTGGATTTATTTAATTGTTTGATATTTTTACTTGTTCTATTAAATTTCTTTTATAGATACAGGAATATTATGAGATATATAATTTTTATAATCTTTTTGTAAAATTAGATAAGTTTACATTTTTTACTACAAATACTTCATTTAAATATATATATATATTAATAATTTTTAATTATATCAATAATTTTTAAAATAAGAAATAACATCTATCTATAAATATAAATAGATTAACAATAATTTACGGGATAACTAATATAAAGTAGATGTACGACATACGGTAATTATAAATATTAAATATCACATATTTTCAAGAATGCAAAATATTTATCCTTTCAGAAAAAGAAGAGGAAGGCATAGCTCCGCATTTTTCAACGCCGATTAAACCGTTAATGATTGAAGAACATACACCTGCTTTATTAGAATGTATTGTAACCGGTATGCCAATACCTGAAGTGAAATGGTATCGTGACGAAAAAGAAGTAAAACCAAATGAAAGAACGGAGTTGAGTTTCAACCCAACTACGGGAGAAGCTAAACTAAAAATTTTAGAACCAATGTCCGAAGATGAAACAATTTATCGTGTTCGTGCTATAAATAAATATGGCCGCGCTGAATGCAGAGCTAATTTAGTGATCAGTAACATCGTTAAAGTGAGCAAGCCAATTGTTCTCAGAGCACCGCGAATTACACGACCTTTGTCTGCTTTAATAATTGAGCGTGGAAAGTCTCTGAAACTTCTAGCTGATTTTGACGGCATACCGAAACCAGAAGTCAAGTGGTTCCGCAATGGTATTGAAATTACACCGACTAACAAACGCAAAATAGACATTTATGAAAGTACAACCGAATTAAATATAATAGAAGCAACAAACAAAGATAGCGGCAAGTATGAGATAAGAGTTCAGAATGAAGTCGGTGAAGCGAGAAGCTCGAGTTCTGTTACTGTTAAAGAACGCAAAGACACTATGGACGAAGTAAAAGCACCAATGTTTGTGGAACCTATTCAGCCTCAACTTGTTGCAGAAGGAGAAGTTGTTATCATGGAAACACGAGTAGAATCATATCCAGCAGCATCTTTTCAGTGGTTCCATGAAAGCAAACCTCTTGAGGTACTTTTTCCAAGTTCTGTGCTTGTTTAAAATAAATCTTTAATGTTTGCGTGTAACGGTATATCATCCACAATTTCATTAAATTAATAAAAGATATAATTTGTTGCAGTCGACACCACAAGTAAGAATTGTGACTCAAGAAAATCGATCAATCTTAATGGTGAAAGAAGTCACATCAGAATTTGCTGGTAATTACACATGTCGTGCTGAAAATGTCGGTGGTTCGGTTACTTGTACAGCCACCGTTAATTTGATGGAAATAACATGGGAAGAAGCAATTGAATTAATCTCACCGACATTTGTAAAGAGACTATCACCTATAAAAGTTATGGACGGTGAGAGTGTTAATTTAACCTGCGTCGTTGAAGGGAAACCAACGCCCAGAGTGGAATGGTATCACAACGACATGCCAATTAAAGAAGGAAAAGAAATTACAATTATTCAGGATATGGAAGGTGTTTGTAGTTTAGCTATTACCGAAGTATTCCCGGAAGATGCTGGAGAATATACCTGTCGTGCTGTGAATCCTGTTGGCGAAGCTGTTTGCATGTCAACGCTCATTGTTGAAGGTATATTATTCGACGCAAACAGCTATGATTTTAAATGTCTATTTTACAAAATTTACTTTTTTTAGCGTACGAGTATGTGCCGGATTCTGAAATTGCATCTTCAATAGTCGCGACATCTCTTACTACAGGACAAAGTGGATCAGAAGAAGATCTTCTATCTCCGAAAGTAAATACAAAATCTAACATATCCAACAATATATCCTATAGGATTATATTTGGTGTAATATTAGATATTAAAATTGATTTTGACTTTAGGAAACTCCTATTTTCGACACTGATATAGAAGAATCTGTACCAGAGATAATAAAGAAGCTTCCTCAGTTAGTTCCTACTAAAGATGGGGAATTAACTAGGTATGTTTAATATTAAATGATAATTATATCAAATACGAATTAATATGTACATCTGATAAAAAAGTTTATATATAATTAAATATA
>NW_017304196.1:184803-218980 GCF_001594115.1 Trachymyrmex septentrionalis | reverse complement strand
TATATATATATATTTATATATATATTTTCTTTCTCTTGTATAATCTCTGCATGTGTATATTTTATGGGAAATTTGATTAATTCGAGCATGATGCTTTAATAAAGCAGACATTATTCATAACGCTCTTTAAGCTTTCACGGGTATTATCTTAAAAAATACCAGAAGGTTTGCGGGTTATTATCATATTTTTATCCATTGTTAATGGCAATGTTTCATGAACCTTACTGTTCACTTTATCAGGACAAAGAGCGCATTGATACTTCTCGTCCTGATCAATGCGTTCCTCGCCCTGATGAAGTGAACAGTAAGGTTCACAAAATGTTGGCATTAGCAATGGATAAAAACATGGCAATAATCCGTAAATCTTTTGGTATCTTTTCAGATATTATCCATATTGGCAAGCCGTTATGTGTAAATCCCGAATTAGTTACCAAAAAAAAATGTAACTACGTTACCATTACAGTTACCAAAAAAAAGTGACGCAATTACCAATAAAGTTACCAAAAAAGTAACTTGTAACTATAACTTCGTTACAATTAACGAGTTACTTCCATTCCCTGTTTATAATTACATACATTTATATTTTATTATACATCATTTTTTTTATCACGCACACGTATATATTATGTATACATATATATGTATATATATGTTCACGTGTGACTGCTATTTTTGCTACATATACAGATTGGAAGTAAAGGTGAAAGGCAAACCAAAACCGAAAGGAAAATGGTATAAAGAAGGAGTAGAAATAGTCTCATCGCAAGAATTCCAAATTGAGGAATTTGAAGATGGTACATCAGTATTAACAATCGCCGAAACTTTCCCCGATGACACTGGTGAGATCACATTTGAAGCTTACAATCCACTCGGTGTATCAACTACAACTACGTATTTATCAGTAGAAGGTAATATCATTTTCTCTACAGATCTCAAAGGCTTTATTAATCTGGTTAAGTGTTAAGTCATATTCTTTTCAGCCGCGTTCTTCAATCGGAGAAGCATCGAAGCTCTGTAGCATCCTAATAAAAAACCTTTTATTATCCTACGTCCCTTACATCAACTACAACAAACATTTACAACATCCTCGACTTACATTCTCTTTTGTCTTATTTTTTATATATTTCAAGCAAATTTACTAATTTGTTTGGTCTTGTCCAAATTTTTCTATCTAAATGCTAATAAGATAGAAAGGAATTAATATACATTCGTTATATGTTTCTTATAATCGTTTTATCGATTAGGTATACTCGGGACAAAAGAGTACAGAAAACCAGAGTGGGTCACACAGATGGAAGAAATGCAAGAGGCTTTAAAAGGTAAGAAACTCATGTAAAACTCATATTTATTATCTGTACACACTCAATTGCATGCCGCATGATGCAGAGTGCAATTTCTCAAAAGATAGTCTAAATAACATTGTGCATTAAAAAACAAGTGAGCTCAAAAAGAGCTTAACTGTAACCAGCGACTTTTCAACAAAAACCTTTACCACAAATACCAAATTATATGATTGGAAATGCCAAATTATGGCATTAATGCTTCTTGATGACAAAGATAACAGAATATTTTACCTTCTTCAAAAGAATATTTTTTGTTGACAAGATATTCTCTCAGATGCTATGAGTACTAACCAAAAAATAATATTGCGATATAATATTCTTGGCAGATAGATGTTTCTTATAAGAAACAACCTTCAATATTATTTGATTCAGTAAGACAATTACAAGAGAAGAAGCAAGATAATAAACCTAAAACATAAATATTTTTCATATATAACGTTATTAGAAAATAAAGGAAATCCACTTATCAATCTTGTACTTAGTAAGATAGTAAAACATGATTTTGCTATAGAACACATTATGAGTACTACATTCTACTTGACGCTCGCAACGCTCATGTAATCATTTCATTCTTGTTGTTTATCAAATGTTAAAGAACAAATAAAACTCGCAAGTGTCGTAAGCGCCAAATGGAATGCATTTTATGTCATCACTTAGTAATCGAATTGAAACATAAGATGTAAGAATATCAGGTGTGACAATCCTGAGGATACGTAGTAGGTGACCAACCAGAAATTAACTCCAAATTCTGTAAGCCAATATAAAACCACTATTACAAATTCGTCACCACTCAGAAATTAGCCCCAAATTACATTTAGCCGCCATTATGCACAATAGCACACCTTGTGATAATTCCTGCAATAAAGCATAAAGAATATAAAAAAATTATAGTGAAAATATTAAACGTTGTCAAAACAATTATCTCCTACCAAAAAAAAGATGTCAAATATTGTACGAATAGTTCCACTCTAGTAAACAAATAAATTCTCCAGAGATTCGAAAATTACCATTCTATTTATCATTAATAAAAAAAAAACTAAAATACCAAACATGTAAGATCAAAACAAACTCGACACAAAAATATTTAAAAACCACAATTCCGAATAACTTGTAATTCAGTTGACTTTATTCATGACTATAAAAAAAAATATCGCATATCCCAAGTCTAAGATTACTGTTTCAAAATGCTCCAAAAAGAGATAACTCGAGAGTCATGAATCCACTGATATTTTCATTAGAGTTAAGAGAAATTGATCTGGAATCTTTCCAACAACTAAATACAGCGGATCAAAAAGAATTACAAGAATTTTTGTTACTTGAAAGTTAATGCAACGGAAATTTTGGATTAGCAGATAATAAAGCTACATTCTTTCAAAGATGAAAGAAGCACGATGTCAGGTAGAATTTGTTTTAAGACTAACGATAGAGACGTATCATTTAGAAGTAACTGGTGTATGATTTTTCATATGTGTTTATCTAACTAGACAAGACGAAATTAATTCAGATAATCAATGGCGTTAAACACAGAATTTGATAAGAAATTAATTAATTCAATGTATTTTTATTGTGAGTTTTTCATAATTGCGTTTCATAACATTTCAGCTACACAAGCTGTTCCACGATTTATCCAAGAAATAACGGACGTTTATACAAAAGAGGGAGATATCGCTTTGTTTGAATGTACCTATTCTGGTAATCCCAAACCAGGTAATTACATACACATCGCAAAGATTTTTTAATTTAGTTATAAAGTTGTCTTAATTAATTATTTCTTTAATTTATAGATGTTGTTTGGTATAAGAATGATAAGCTTATAATGAATACGAACAATGTAAAAGTACGTATATTTGATAAAGAAAACAGAACTACTCTAACAATTAAGCAAACTACCAAAGAAGACGATGCCACGTATGTTTGCAAAGCTACCAATGAAATTGGTATGATAGTAACAAAAGCCAAACTTAATATCGATACTACTATCAGCGAATCACGGTTAATGCCAGGCGATATCAAAGAAGAAGAAAAACTAGATATAAAGTTTAAAAAACAAGAAGAGAAACCACATAAAAAGAAAAAAATTGAGCTAAAGAAGGCGAAGGAGATCAAAGAGAAAGTAAAAACTGAACGTCTTAAAATTGAAAAAGAAGAAATCCATGAAGAGAAACTTATTCCGAAGGAACAGATAGAAGAAAAGTCAGTAATCTTCCATTTCATCTTATTCAGTATATATCAAAGTCTTTAATTTGTTCTATTTTTAAATTATAATTTTTGCTGTTTGTACTTGCAGAAGAACTATCGATGTTGAAGAGACTCAACTATTAGAAAGTACAGAGTTTATAGAAGATAAACCCGAAGAGGTATTGGAAGATGTTCAGTTTTTGTAGTTATATCTCTTTCACAAACTATTATTTACTTTGCATTTATATTTTAGGTTTCTAGAGCACGAAGAATAGTACCGATTCAAGAACCAATTGTAACTGAAGCAATAGCTTCTTTAAAGAAAATTGACGATCAAAAACTACGAGAACAAATACCTAAATTTGAAGAACGTGCCAAACAAATTGTCGAAGAGCAAGAAAGTGTTGTCGTGTCAGAAATTACGAGTGAAGATATTGCTCCTGACTTCACTATCGAAACAAAACTTGATCACGCTCAAGTTACCTCGGAAATTTTACAGAAAGTTGCAGTCTCTGAAGCACATGTAGAAAGTAATATGCAAGAAACGAAACGTACAGAAACAAGGCAAAAAAAGATAAAGAAAATAAAAGCTGAAAAAATTAAAGAAGATATTACTGTAAAAGAGATTGTGGAGCGACAAAAAGAAAACATAGCTCGGGAAGTCGATGAGATAATGGAAGTACTTGATGCGACAGAATTTGGGCCGGGAGAATCTCCTCTTCGAGAACTCGCGACAATTGGCTACTTAGTTCGACAAGGTGTTTCCGTAAACGAAATTAACGAATGCCTTTACAAAACTGAGATTTTTCCTGCTCTAAAGACCCCCGATGCTCAAAATGCTTTGGTTCAATTGGTGGAAAGAAAAGGTCACGGTCCCTTGATTACCCAAGTACTTACCGAGGAGACGACAACTGACGAAAGTTTCGTTGCAGCGACAGTCGGTTTTCGTGCTTTTATGAGAATGGTTGAGCTTCAGCATGCAACTGTGGAAGAAGTCATTATACACTTTGCTCCAGAAGATTTCAAACCACGTGCTTGGGAAGTTACAGAAATTTCCGAGGTACAGATATGACATCCAAACGTTATATAAATTTCTAATAATTATTAGAAAAAATACTGTATCTTACTCTCTATTTTCTGCTCTGTATTTTTTTAAATAAAATACATGTTATAATATTTCCAAAAATAATAATTTTTTTTTTTCGTGTCTTTTCTCAGGTTGATACTGAGCAACATGCTACAGAAAGAGTAGATATCGTTCGCAAAATGGAAGTTCATTTTATGGGTAAGCCAAATTGTAGACTTTGTGATTTATTCATATAGATATATTTTATTTATTATATACATACATAAGATTTAGATTTATTTGAATATTTGTTTGATATTTTTGTTATGTTGTTTTTTGTATAAAGAATAAATCTAATACTAAATTTTCAGATAGAATAAGTATTTTTTATTGCAGAGAGGAAGGACGAAAGAAAAGTTACTCATATACAGGATATTCGAGAAATTAAAGGTTTGAAATTATAAATATTGACGTATCTATTAGATATCTATTTGTATAACTTACCAACTTAAGGAATTGATTTTTCGCTATAATAAATACGCTATTACTATTATGTGATTATAGAGTTTTATATATTTATAGTTAGAACAATTAACACACATCATATGCATTTGTAATTTTAATTAATTTAATTCAGGATAGATATAAGTCTCTATATATACCTAATATCTTATACAAAAAAGCAATATAAATCTCTCTTTACGTTATAATAATTTTGCAGAAATTAAAGTTTTAATTAAAAAATATCATATTTTTTTATATTTAAAAAATATCTTTTTATTTATATATAAAAATATTAACACAGAGAAAAACAATATACTAAGGCAGGATGTTCACGGCTGTAACAGTCACTGTTTTATTATGTTTTCAGATGTATGAAGCTTTACTTGATCGAATAATAGCTGTGCAATTTTTTCGCTTACGCCGCTATGCTTTCCACACGCGACAAATCCTATTTCCTTTTCTAATACAATATACAATACTGTCACATTTTAATCAGCTACTTTTCATATCAGCTTCGAAATCAATGCTTCACGACTCGATGCTCATTTGCGTTGCACTGATTGTGCCTTCAAATGTAAGTTCTACCGATACCTTGCTCAACAGAAAATAGTATGAGACATAAGAATGTAGCATGCTTATAAAATTAATAATGTTACAGTATACTAAATTTACAATAAATTTTACACGGTTCTGAAAATCCAAACACTTGTTACTTGTTTGTTTATTGAGCACGTTCTTATCGTAATCAAATACACGCTCTATAGTCATGGAATAAAGTATGCAAGATACAAAATGTGTGCGTGAATGCGTGCGCGCGTGCATGTGTGTGTGTGTGTGTGTGTGTGTGTGTGTGTGTGTGTGTGTGTGTGTGTGTGAGTGTGTGTGTGTGTGTGTGTGCGCGCGCGTGCGTGTGTGTGCGTGTATGTGTGAACGCAAGAAAATAAAGACATCACGCAACACTCACGTCTGACACAAAATTCTCACATACTTTCCACAGAATACGAGGACACACGGCAGGCACACACAACATTGCGCAAACGCAAAGATAAAAAACCAAGGGATCAAATTGAAGAAACAACACAAGATAGGAAAGAGGGGGTTCAATCTATAAAAATCGAGGAAGTCGAGGAGATTGATAAAGAAAGAAAAAAGGAAGAAATCGAAGAAGAGATTATTGAACTTGAACGGGATTCAAAGGGCAGATTAATTCGTAAACAAAAACAAAAAGAGATGGAAAAACAAATAAACACAGAAGAAGAAGAAGAAGAAGAAACTATTAAAAAAATTAGAAAGACATTAATACCAAAAAGATCAAACATTGGTAGAGATGAGATACAATTAGAAGAGATAGAAGAATTTGAAATAACAAAAGATCAATTATTGCCGTCTATGATTTTAAATATATCTAGTCAACGAAATCAAGTGATACCATTAGATCGTACAATTGAACAAGCACCTGGCAAACCCGAATCAGAGAAAGCTAAATACACATTAGACACTGTTATCGCTCTAACGGAACAAATGACATCAGTACACGAAAAAGAAATTAATCAAGTGGCAAGTACCAAACCTATCGAACGTAAAGCATCAATATCAATCTCATCGATAGAACCATATTCTACCATGGAAACTACTGCACATATATCTACTGATGAATTTTCTGGATCTTTCAAAGCTACTTCTTATGAAGCTACACCTTCTGTAATAACGAAAGAAAGTCTTCTCATTAGCGAAACACTGACTCACGATGAAAGTGTGTCAAATCTAAATTTAACTACACCAGAAACAAGTCGAAAAGCAGATGTGCAGGTTACTGTGCAAGAAGCTACAACTATTAGAGAGACCATAGTTAATCAAAGCGAAATACCGACCGAAGATTTTATAACACCTTTAAGCGTTAAAGCAGAAGATATTGTCTTACCACAAATATCACTTTCAGTTTATGAAATACAAGAAGGTTTAGTTGAAAATAAATTGGAACCTACAAAAACGGTACTTACAAAACCTCGAGTTAACATCAATGCAATAGAACCGTTGGTGATAGAAGAAATTCATTCTGAAGATAAACCAGGAAAATATTATCCGGAGTTAATAGTACCTACTGAAGTAGCTACCAAATCGATAATTTCGCAACGACAACGTGTTACCGAAGAGATGAATGCACCCGAAAAAGAAGGAGCATACATTCCAGGTAGATTACCACCGAGTCAAACGGCTCAAATTGAAATTTCCTATGGAAATGAAACGGCTGTTATTCGTCATGATCTCGTACAGGAGCGTGAAGGCGAATATATTCCCGAGCGTAGAGTAGATTCTTTCGAAGTTACTCCAAATATCACTCTTTTGGAAGGAGTTACGATATCAATGATCGATACTCAACAAAAAGAAGATGATTTGACAATCGAAGAGAGTAAACAAGTCACAGCTGACTTGAATGTCGTTGAAATTATGTCAGCTGTGACGGTAGAAACGATGACATCTGAAAAAGAACAAGATTATCATCCTAAAGAAAAGCCTACTACTAAACTAGCCGTTACATCGATTTCCCCATTGGCGATTGGTTCTGTAACAGACACAATTGTTCAAGAATCTGAAGGAACTTATAGTGTCGATGAGAAACCGTTCGAAGTATTGGCGGAAACATCAGTCAGACCGGAAGAACACATATTGATATCTCAAGTTCAAACCGCAGACTATCCCGCGGATTTGAAAGATATACTCAAGTATGTCACAGAGAGCGGTGTTGTATCCATTCAATTAACCGAAGCAAAAACTGTCCTTGAAACGCTCATTCATGATCGAGAGACTAGCATGAAGGAAGATGCTAAACCAGAAATTCATACGATCGAGACGATCTATGATGCTATCAGAGGTATTGAAATATCACAAACAACTTTTGGAGAAAAAGAAGCCGAATTGCAAATTTTTGAAATGCCTGAATCACATCGCGGAAAAACGGTACCTACTCATCCAATGATCTCGCTTGAAATTCAGGAAACCCAACCTGAAAATAATTTAGGTAAAGTCACGAAAGAAGCCGTATCAACTGCTACAGCTCAAATTGAAACAATCAGTCTGCAAGAAACAATTGTTGATGAGACTGTTGCAGCAGAAGATGTAGCTCCGACGAGGAAAGATAAGACTCCTGAAACAATGACCGCCATTATTTCAATGAATCAGATTGAGAGCTTGCACACTACAATGATTGTAGCGGATGAAAAAGAAACTGAATATCTTGATATAACCGATGTTAAAAGTGCGTTTGCAAATACTGAATATATGACGCAAGTGGCTCCTATATACGAACAAGTAAGAACAGAATCGCCAACCGAAGAATACCTAGCGGTAGACAAACCTGTGAGTGGAAAAGCATATCCATCTCATGTTCCTATAGAAACTATCAGTATCGTTATGCAAGAAACCGCAGAAAAGGAAGATGTTTATAAAACAGACATAAAACCTGAGGAAAAGATGGCAAACATTAAACTCACAGATACGAGGCCTGGCGCCAGCGTTCTAGAAATAATTCCACATGATCTCGAGAATATTTACACGCCAGATACTGGACCACAGACTCATACGGTTGAGTCGTCCATAACTGGTCACACTATCGCGTCAAAGACAGAGATCTTAGTGGAACAAAGTGCTGGAAAAATAAGCAGTGATCTACCAAAATCAAGTAAAGCAATAGTACAACAAGAAGCTCTGGAAGAATTGATAGTAACAGAAACAAATGTCGGCGAAGCAGAACGAATTAGGGATGAGGATGCGAGTCCTGTTAAACAAAATGCCGCACTTCAAGTATGCGCTCAATCTGAAAATTTGACCATTACTGAAGTAACTACCGTATTGAAGGAGGAAGAATTATTAATTAAAAAGTTACCAGACAAACAAAGGGTTGTATTAGATATAACCGAGGGCCATGAAATAGCTGAAACACAGGAGATGATTCTTGCGAGCAATATAAGTGCATTGGAAGAAGAAAAACCACATCAAGAAAGTGTCAATCAATTGCAGAGCGGATTAGATGTTGTACAACAAATGGAAATATCAGTATCTGAGAAAGAATCTCCTTTAGAAACGGATGTAAAACCTGATATTAAAAAGGTTGGTATTACTTTTCAAGAAGGAGAAAGTCTAACAATTGAAATTACGCATCCTGAAGACAAAGAAGATATACTTGGTGAAAAACAGACGCCAAAAACAGCCGAAGCTACAATAGACGTATTAACACAAAATATAGCATCGACATTTGAGATTGTTAGTGGCGTCGTTCCAACTGAATTATCTACTAAACCTATCCAAGATGCACGTCCTAAAGCGACATTATTACCATTTGAAACAGCCGTTGCTGAAGAAGTGCAAACAAGAGAAACTGAAAAACCTTTTCCTCATATGTTGGTACCAGAGAAAAAAGCTAATTTTGAATTTGTAATGGGTGAAGTTCTTGTTGTTTCTTCTGTAACAACGGGTGACAAAGAAAGCATGCTTGCAGAAATGGAAAAACCACAATCAAAATCTGCTACTTTCGATATTCCTACTTATACTGTGGCAGAAGCTGCTGAAATAACCGCAACTGATAACATTAGCGAATTAATACGCGAAGAAACTATCTCTGCAATGGCTATGACCGAGCATATAACTCATCATAGTATCGTTACATCCGAAATGTCAATCGGTGACTCAGAACAGCGTATGCTTGATTTCGTCAAACCAGATAAAAAAAGAGTAGATATATCGTTTGAAGAAGAAACAAGCATAACAGTAACTGAAACAATTGCGTCTGATAAGGAGCGAGAATATTTGAAGAAACCGGATATTCTAGGTGAAAAAATTAACACCAGCTTTGACGCTCATAAAATCGCCGAACTTACTGAAGTTACACCAGCCATTTATCCAGGAGACCTCAATGTGAAAACACCAGAGACAGCAGCAGCAAAAGAGGAACGTTTGCCGTTTGAGAGTATCGTTCAAAGCGAAACTATTGCAACAGAAACAGAAATAGAATTTCAAGATAAACAAACCAAAACCGACACTGCTCGAATATCCGTCGATGAGATTATCAGTGCTACTATGTCTACTGAGATTTTAGGCGAAAAGGAAGATATTCTTCAAATTCCCGAAAAACCTACAGAGAAAAAAGCCGAGATTCAATTTGCCGGACATATTATTGCTGAGAAGAGCGAAATCACTCCAAATTCTAGCGCTGGAGAATTGATAGAGACAAAACCGACTTCTATTTCAGCCATATTCTCGAATATTCCGTTAGAGGCAATAGTAGCAATGGAAACTCAGCCAACGGAAATGGAGACTATACTCAAGAAAGATAAAATACCATCGATGGTTCAAGCTGATCTTTCCATGATGATGGAACAAAGTGTAGAGGTATCTTCGGTAATTTTAGAGGATAAAGAAACAGAATATAAGCTGAACGAAATACCAAAAACAAAAACAGCAGAGAAAGCTCTAATCGAAACTCATGGCGTCGCCGAAACAACAATACAAATCGCTAATTTTAGTACTGGTGAAATTGCTACTGGCAAAGCACCACTGGTTGCCATCGCAATTCCAGATCACATAGTGTTTAATCCACTAGTAGAATCACAACTTGTTATTCAAGAAGGAGAAGAGCAATTTACGCCAGAATTAATGCCGGAAAATAAAATTGTAAACATCGATATGGAAGAAGGTAAAGTCATCGCGAGTATAAAACATATAACACCAGCAGATAAAGAATCGATATATATCGTCGAGGAACAACCACGTCAACACGCTGCTTCATTCGATATCGATGCTACTCACAGTATAGCAGAAACGACCGCGGTAACTATTGAACATTCTGTAGGAAAAGTAACCATCAAAAAGCCAGACGTTAAAACCGTATCACCTACACATGAAGTATATCAAAGTCTTTTAGTAACTGAAGACATGATTCAAGATCAAGAGAAATCCTTCAAAGACAAATTCACGCCAGAAATACACAAAATAGAATTATCTGTCGAAGAAGGTAAGCGCGTTACCTCTGTTACGGAAATTAAAATAGCTGACAAAGAAGCTCCCCTTGAAACAATACAGGAAGATAAATCTCGCTTGGCACTCTCGGTTATTATTCCTGGTCACGAAGTCGCCGAGAGATCTGAAATAATTACCAGTTCAAGTACAGGTGAAATGAATGAAGTTACAGTACCAACAAAAGTAACCGCGCTAATTGGTCAAAAACCGTTTGAGACAGTACAATTCTCCGAACAAACCTTAGTGGAAAAAGAAATAGATAGGATTCAGAAAACGCCATTAACAAAAACAAAAGCGCATGTTATTTTAGATGAAAATAGATTCGTTGCCATTACAGAATCTATTAATGCTCAAGACATTGAAGAGGAATTTGCTACAAAGAAACTTCGCCTTGAAGCGGCAAATCTTTTAATGGAAGGTAAAGAAGTAGCTGAACGAACGGAAATTACTTTACGCGAAGAACTCGGAGAATTACCTTCAGCAATGAAACCAATTGTATGCGAAGCACATAAAACACAATCTACTTTGGAAGGTATTGATGTCAGCGAAATGGTTCCCCAAGAGCAAGGTGCAATATTCACTGATAAATTCAAACCCAATAAGCGTAGCGCCGAGATTAGCTTCGTCGAAGGGAAAAGTATTACCGTAGATCATATCTTAACACAAGACAAAGAAGAAACGATGAATATTCCGAAATACGAAGAGAATATGGCAAGAGTAAAATTAGCAAAACTTGGTATGGATATTGCTCAAAAAGCTCAAATATTTATCGAGCAAAATACTGGACCGATTAAACCTTTCGAAAAGATACAAGCCGAAGCTCACATAAAACAAGACACATTTCAACCTATTATAGTTCATGAAGTTCCAAGTGCGGAAAGCGAACGTACTTTTGATGAGTATCCGAAGATAATATTCAGTACAGCTATGCCAACATTCGAAGAAGGCCATGGTGTATTCATTACGGAAATAACATCTGCTGAAGTCGAAGCATCATTGGAAGAGAAGAGACATGAAATATCGCGAACAGCTGTCGATACTATTGTTACTGAGCACGATATGATAGAGACTACAATGGTAGAATCGCGAGTAGACGTACCTGAACAACCTTCAGATTATATTTCAACACCTCAAATTGCTACATCAGCTCGAGACACGTTTGAAAGCATTATTATTAACGAGAATATTGTTGAAGAAAGCGAGAAGACTTTCGATGATCTTTTTAAACCTGCGACACAAAAAGCGAATATTGATATAACGGAGTTAAAGCCATTACAGATTTCAGAAACAATTATTGAAGACAAGGAAGGGATGTTGAATATTGTTTCAAAGCAAACTGAAGTCAAAGCTACATCAGATATCGGTTTATTTCAAACTATTGAAGGTTCTTTCGTAGAAAGTATACAAAATACTCGAGAGCTTCGAGAAGAAAAACCACTTTCCTCTCAAGCGACTATGATTCAAACCACAGTGGAATCAATAGTAAAGTCAGAAACAACACCAGCTGAAAGAGAAGACATCTTTGAGTACAAATTCCAACCCGAAGGGCACAAAGGCAAACCGCAATTCGAAAGTCTTACGACGGTTGTAATTACTGAGACAGCTTCTAATGAAATCGAAGATATCTTACCTGAAGCCGTTACACCAAAACAACATCAGGCACAATTAAAGTTGACAGGCAGAGAAACCGCGGAAATTCTTCAAATAATAACAGCGAATACAACCGAAGATTTTGCAAAATCTACTAAATTATGTGAACAAAGAGGTAAACCAGGATTCGAAGAACTATCATCTGTAACTGTTTCCGAAATTATTTCTAATGAAGTTGAAAATCTTCTAGCTAGTAAAGTTATTCCAAAAGATAGCAAGGCTGATTTCAATATTTCTGGTAGAGAAATCGCCGAAACAATTGAAGTAACAACATTATCTGAGACCAATGAACTTGCTACAGGAAGACCTGAGGAACAGAAAGGCAACCGACAAATCAATGAATTAATTCCACTGACTATTTCACAAGTAATTTCTAATGAGGCCGAAGAAACATTAGTTAACACTGAGCTTCCTGCGGGGAAAACAGCACAACCAAATTTGTTTGGTAGAGATATCGCGGAAACAACATTAGTTTTAACAATGACTAATGCCGAAGAACTCATTCTTAAAAAAAAAACCAGAAAACAGAAAGGTAAACCCAGTCTCGAAGAATTCATGCCATTAATAGTTTCACAAACAGAATCTCAAGAAACTGAAAGTGTTCTTGATAGCCCCAAAATACCAACTGAGAGAACGGCGCAAACAAATTTATATGGCAGAGACATAGCAGAAACTACAGAAATAACGACTGAGTTAAGTCTAAATAAATTTGTTGAACTTCAAAAGCCCGAGATACAAAAGGGAAAACCAAATCTCGAAGAATTATTATCTTTAAGTATAACGCAAACTGTATCCAGTGAAGCGGAAGCTCTACTGCCTAGTCCGGAAATGCCTACGGAAAAAATGGCGCAAACTAATTTATCTGGTAGAGATGTAGCTGAAACTAGTCAAGTTTTAACGATGATGAGCACAGAAGAACTTTCAAATCAGATATCACCTGACGAACGTGAAGGGAAGGTACAAATAGAAGAATTATCGTCCTTGACTATATCTCAAATATTATCTCATGAAACCGAAGAAACTTTCGAGAGTTCTATTGCACCTAATAGACTCACTGCGGTGCCTACGATGTCTGGTAGAGAAATTGCCGAGACTTCTCAGGTGCTTACTGTCACAAATGCTGAAGAACTTTCGAGACCTAAAAGTCCAACAAAACAGAAAGGTAAACCACAACTAGACGAACTTCCCTCACTTTTGGTTTCTCAAGTAATATCTACAGAGACAGAAACACAACTGCCAAGTTTAGAAAAATTAGAGGAGAAAACAGCCATACCATGTTTTTTAGGTAGAGAAATAGCTCAGAAAATCGAAATTATAACCGCTGCAACTGTAGAACAAATACCCGAATTGAAGGAAAAAAATGATCAAAAAGGAAAGCCAAGCATTGAACAAATGAGTTCTGTTACTGTGTCTGAAGTAATTTCTACGGACACAGAACAAGAATTACCGAGACCAGAAATTCCAAAACAGCAAAAAGCTCTCCCAAAACTATCCAGCATAGAAGTCGCGGAGATGTCAGAAGTTTTGACAGTGAGTAACGTTGAAGAGCTTACAAGATCACAAATTCCCGAAGAACAAACAGGTAAACCAAACTTAGAAGAACTAATGCCATTGTCGATCTTTGAAGTATCTTATAATGAAGCAGAAAAAGAATTACTTACACCAGATAAACCAACTAAACAAATAGCCGAAAAAACTATGCTAGGTATGCGCGTTGCCGAGAAGTCACAAATATTTGCATCATTGACAACGGAGGAGATAGCAGAGTCAGCTAAACCTCTGATAAAAAAATTAACACCAGAACAAATACCCTTTGAAAGTATACAACAAATTGAGTCAATTATTCATGAAAGCGAAAGTTCATTTCTTCCCGATAAAAAGACACCAAGTACCACAGCCGAGGTTTCATTTGGCATTTCTGAAGGTGTCGAAATTATTCAAGTAACCGCAACAGAAAAGGAAACAAAGGAAGTTGTCAAAAGCCTGGAAGAAGCAGCTAAACAGACAGCTGAGCAAAAAATACAGAGTATTCACGTTGCAGAAAAGTCTCAGGTAACTACATCGTCAACAACAGAAGAGATGATGGCATTTATTAAGCCAGAGATAAAGAAAATAATACCCGAACAAATACCGTATATAAGCATACAGCAAATTGAATCAATTCCCCATGAAAGCGAGCATTCGCTTCTTCCTGATAAGAAGACACTAAGTAAAAAAGCCGATATTTTATTCCGCGTTTCCGAAGGCATCGAAGTTTTCCAAGTAACCGCTACGGAGAAAGAAGCAAAAGAAGTAATAAAAAGTTTGGAAGAAGCAAATCAACAAATAGCCGAGCAGAGCATTTTGAGCATGGGCGTTGCAGAACAGTCACAAGTAATTGCATCTTCAACAACAGAGAACATGATTGAGTCCGTTAAGCCGGAAATAAAGAAAATAATACCAGAACAAATACCGTTTGAGAGTATACAACAAACTGAATCGATTTCTCATGAAAGAGAAAGTTCGATTGTTTCTGAAAAAGATACAGCCACTGCAACGGCCGATATTACATTCCGCGTTTCTGAAGGCATCGAAGTTATTCAGGTAACCGCTACGGAAAAGGAAACGAAAAATATCATAGAAAGTTTGGAAAAAGCAACGAAACAGATAGCTGAACAAACCATACCGACTATGCGCGTTGCAGAACAATCTCAAACTATTACTTCATCGACAACAAAGGAGATGATAGAATCTACAAAACCTGAGATAAAGAGAATAATACCGGAACAAATACCGTTTGAAAGTATACAACTGATTGAATCAATTCCTCATGAAAGTGAACGTTCACTTCTCCTAGATAAGAAAGTACCAACTACAATGGCTGACGTTTCATTCCGCGTTTCCGAAGGAGTCGAAGTTATTCAAGTAACAGCTACTGAAAAAGAAACAAAAGAAATAGTAAAAAAAGAAGAAGAAGCAATTAAACAAACAGCTGAACAAAATATACTGGGCATGCGCGTTGCAGAACAATCTCAAGTAATTGCGTCGTCAACAACGGAAGAAATTATAGAATTTGGTACACCTGAAATAAAGACAATAATACCGGAACAAATACCGTTTGAAAGCATACAGCAGATCGAGTCAATTCCTAATGAAAGTGAGCATACGCTTCTCCCTGATAAGAAGATACCAAGTACAAAGGCCGATGTTTCATTCCGTGTATCCGAAGGCGTCGAGGTTATTCAAATAACTGCTACGGAGGAGGAAACAAAGGAAATTATAAAAAGTGTAAAAGAAGTAACTAAACAAGTAGCGGAGCAAGGCATGTTAAGCATGTCCGTTGCTGAAAAAACTCAAGTAGTTACATCATCGACAACGGAGGAAATTAAAGAATCTTCAAAGCCTGATGTAAAGAAAATTATTCCAGAACAAATACCGTTCGAGAGTATACTACAAACCGAATCAATACTTCATGAAAGAGAAAGTTTGCTTCTCCCCGATAAGAAAACGCCAAGTACAAAGGCCGATGTTTCATTCCGCGTTTCTGAAGGCGTCAAAGTTATCCAAGTAACCGCTACGGAAGAGGAAACGAAGGATGTTGCTAAAAGTGTAGAAGAAGCAACTAAACAAGTAGCCGAACAGAGCATGTTAAGCATGCCTGTTGCTGAAAAAACTCAAGTAGTAGCGTCGTCGACAATACAGGAAATTATAAAATCTTCCAAACCTGAGGAAAAGAAAGTTATTCCAGAACAAATACCATTCGAGAGCATACAACAGATTGAAGCAATTCCTCATGAAAAGGAACGTTTGCTTCTCCTCGATGAGAAAACACCAAGTACAAAGGCTGATATTTCATTCCGAGTTTCTGAAGGAGTCGAAGTTATCCAAGTAACCACTACAGAGAAGGAAACTAAAGAAATCGTAAAAGGCTTGGAAGAAACAACTAAACAAATAGCCGAGCAGAGCATGCTGAGTATGCCCGTTGCTCAAAAATCTCAAATGATTGCATCATCAACAACAGAAGAGATGATGGAATCTATTAAGCCTGAAACGAAAAGAATAATTCCGGAACAGATACCATTTGAGAGTATACAACAAATTGAATCAATTCCTCATGAAAGCGAACGCTCGCTTCTTCCGGATAGAGAAACATCAATCGCAACAGCCGATGTTACATTCCGCGTTTCCGAAGGCATCAAAGTTATACAAATAACCGCGACAGAAAAGGAAATAAAAGAAGTTATAAAAGAAGAAACAACTAAACAAATAGCTGATCAGAGTATGTTAGGTATGCTCGTTGTAGAACAATCTCAAGTAGTTACATCATCAACAACAGAAGAGATGATAGAGCCTGCTAAGCCAGAGATAAAGAAAATAATACCCGAACAAATACCGTTTGAAAGTATACAACAAATCGAATCAATTCCTCATGAAAAAGAAAGTTTGCTTCTCCCCGATAAGAAAACGCCAAGTACAAAAGCCGATGTTTCATTCCGTGTTTCCGAAGGTGTCGAAGTTATTCAAGTAACATCTACGGAGGAAGAAATAAAAGAAGTTGCAAAAAGTGTGGAAGAAACAACTAAACAAGTAGCCGAACAGAGCTTATTAAGTATGTCTGTTGCTGAAAAAACCCAAGTGGTTCCATCATCAACAACGGAGGAAATTAGAGAATTTTCAAAGCCTGAAATAAAGAAAATTATTCCAGAACAAATACCGTTCGAGAGTGTACTACAAACCGAATCAATTCTCCATGAAAGAGAAAGTTTGCTTCTCCCCAATAAGAAAACGCCAAGTACAAAGGCCGATGTTTCATTTCGCGTTTCTGAAGGCGTCAATGTTATCCAAGTAACCGCTACGGAAGAGGAAACGAAGGATGTTGCTAAAAGTGTAGAAGAAGCAACTAAACAAGTAGCCGAGCTAATTATGTTAAGTATGTCCGTTGCTGAAAAAACCCAAGTTGTTCCGTCATCAACAACGGAAGAAATTAAAGAATCTTCAAAACCTGAAGTAAAGAAAATTAGTCCAGAACAAATACCGTTCGAGAGTGTACTACAAACCGAATCAATTCTCCATGAAAGAGAAAGTTTGCTTCTCCCCGATAAGAAAACGCCAAGTACAAAGGCCGATGTTTCATTCCGCGTTTCTGAAGGCGTCAATGTTATCCAAGTAACTGCTACGGAAGAGGAAACAAAGGATGTTGCTAAAAGTGTAGAAGAAGCAACTAAACAAGTAGCCGAACAGAGCATGTTAAGTATGCCCGTTGCTCAAAAATCTCAAGTAATTACATCATCAGAAACAGAGGAAATTATAGTGTCTGCCAAGCCTGAAGAAAAGAAAATTATTCCAGAACAAATACCGTTCGAGAGTGTACTACAAACCGAATCAATTCTTCATGAAAGAGAAAGTTTGCTTCTCCCCGAAAAGAAAACACCAAGTACAAAGGCCGATGTTTCATTTCGCGTTTCTGAAGGCGTCAAAGTTATTCAAGTAACCGCTACGGAGGAGGAAATAAAGGATGTTGTAAAAAGTGAAGAAGAAGCAACTAAAGAAGTAGCCGAACAGAGCATGTTAAGTATGCCTGTTGCTCAAAAATCTCAAGTAATTACATCATCAGAAACAGAGGAAATTATAGTGTCTGCCAAGCCTGAAGAAAAGAAAATTATTCCAGAACAAATACCGTTCGAGAGTGTACTACAAACCGAATCAATTCTTCATGAAAGAGAAAGTTTGCTTCTCCCCGAAAAGAAAACACCAAGTACAAAGGCCGATGTTTCATTCCGCGTTTCTGAAGGCGTCAATGTTATCCAAGTAACCGCTACGGAGGAGGAATCAATGGATGTTGTAAAAAGTGTAGAAAAAGCAACTAAACAAATAGCCGAACAAAGCATGCTAAGTATGCCTGTTGCTCAAAAGTCTCAAGTAATTACGTCATCAGAAACAGAGGAAATTATAGTATCTGCCAAGCCTGAGGAAAAGAAAATCATTCCAGAACAAATACCATTTGAAGGCATACAACAAATTGAACCAATTTCTCATGAAAGTGAACGTTTACTTGTTCCTGACAAAGGAATGACAAGTGCAACAGCTGATGTATCATTCCGCATTTCCGAAGGAGTCGAAGTTATCCAAGTAATTGCTACGGAGAAAGAAATAAAAGAAGACGTAAAAAGTTTGGAAGAAGTAACTAAACAAATAGCCGATCAAAGCATGTTAAGCATGGCAGTTGCTGAAAAATCTCATGTGATTGCATCATCATCAACGAAGGAAATGATGGAATTCGTTAAACCTGATGTAAAGAAAATAACAGGAGAACAAATACCATTTGAGAGTGTACAACAAATAGAAACGATTCCTCATGAAAGTGAACGTTCTATTGTCATTGAAAAAGTGGTACCTAGTGCTTCAGCCGAAGTTTCATTTCGCATTTCCGAAGGTGTTGAAGTTATCCAAGTAACTCCTACAGAGAAAGAAGCAAAAGAAGTCGTTAAAGGTCTCGCTAAGGAAGAAATCGCGCAAGCAGATATAATTGAACGAAAAGTTGCTGTAAAAACTGAAATTCATCCGGAAAATGTAGTATCGGAATTCACTGTTCCAAAACCAGACAGTAAAACAGCTCATGATGTAAAAGATGAAAAACAAAGTATAATTGTTACTGAATTGCAACACATTACTGAAATTGAATCAAATCTGTCCGAACCCGTAATTCCAATAGTACCAAAAATAGCAAGCACATCTTTTGAAGCCGACTACTTGGAAAAACTTTTAGGTAAGTATTATACGTATAGAAAAGTAACATGATAGATTGCATTGATAATTCACACGCGACATTTGAAGAAATCGATTCAATTAAACACAATGATCGTAACATTTAATAAATCAAACAGACAAATTATATAAGTATGTTAATTTATATTAATAAAAGAGGTAAAAAGAGGAATATAATCAGAACACACAAATCAAGAATCTTTGGCACTTAATGCAAATATTTAACAAACTAATATTCGATTTAACATTACGATCTTGTTATAGATTATCTCGGTAAGTACAGAACTAATAAAATACAGAGTTATAAGTTACTGACATTTACATAAGAACACGTACTACCTTATATACTAGTCAACTAGCAGCTGATTTCACCATGCTTCATATAATACTCAACGTTCGAGTGATAAATTATAATAAAAAAATTGTCAATACATTGATTGCGTTCAGCGGACTCAGTCAATAGTTAAGTCCGCTGAACGCAGCCATTACTTGCGTCTAATACGTTGTTAAACATTATAAATACTAATACAACATAAAAATTCAAATAATGCCGACAGACCAACAAAACATTTTACATACAACAATTTAATCATATACCACACTTTTTCTATGTACATTTCAGAAACTACAGAAGCATCAGAGCAACAACATCATATCACAGTCACACAACACACCACAATACACGAAACAAAACAACCAACAAATGAATCTGATACTGAAGTAATTGAAGAATATACCACAAAATTTAAAACCGGCACTAAAGAAAATGAAATGGCAGCAATTAAAACAAAGAAAACTACAATTCGTAAAAAGAAACCAAAAACTAAATCAGAAGAAGAAAAAATTGTAGTAATTGAAGAAGAAATAGAAGACATAAAACCACAAGTACCATCCATACCAAAAAAACAATTTATGCATATCGAAGAAGTAACAGGACAAATAGAAATAGAAGAAATAGTACCAACAAAAATTGAAGAATTAGAAGAAACCACTCAAAGTCAAGAAGAAATAAAAATGGTAGTACAAAACAACGAAGAAATAACAGTTGTAGAAGAAAAACAATTATTAATAAGTGCACCTATAGATAAACCAAAAGAAAAAATCGTTTCTCCTGTACCACATTCTAAATTCGTCAAACCCTTGGAACAGGAGGAAATAAGGAAACAAGTGATAGTGACTGAAGAAGTAATCGAAGGAAAGGAACCGAAAAAGATAATTAAAAAGAAAATCATTAAACGTAAAGGAAAGAAACAGCAAGTAATAGAAGAAACAACAATAGAGGAAAAAGGACAAATACCTGTAACAATAATTACAGAAGGTCCAGTAGAAGAAGTCATTCAAGAATCTGTTCTTTCACTATTATCTTCTGAATTCACAGAACCCTTTGAAAAGGAAGAAATAAAAGAGGAAGTAACAGTAACTGAAATAGTGGAAGGGAAGAAACCCCAGAAAATAACTAAAAAGAAAATTGTCAAACGTAAAGGACAAAGACAGCAAGTGATCGAAGAAATAACTATAGAAGAAGAAGGACGATTACCTATAATTACAGTTACAGAGGGACCAGTGGAGGAAATCATTGAAGAGATTATTCTTCCTACATCACATGTGGAATTCATCAAGCCTGTTAAAGATGAAGAAACAAGGGAGCAAGTAATAATGACTAAAGAAGTAATCGAAGGAAAAAAACCGAAAAAGACCACTAAAAACAAAATAATTAAATGCAGAAGGCAGAAAGAGCAGGTGACGGAAGAAACAACTATAAAGGGAAAGAGACAATTACCTATAACTACAGATACGGAAGGTTTAGTAGAAGAAATCGTCGAAGAAACTGTACTTCCTCTACCACAACTCAAATTCGCCTCTGAAGAGAAAATAAAGAAGCAAGTAACAATAACTGAAGAAAGAATCAAGGAAGAAAAATCAAAAAGGATTCCTAAAAATAAAATTGTTAAAGGGCAAAAACAACAGGTAACAGAAGAGATAATAATAGATTCAAAGAGACTACTACCTGTAACAACAATTATTGAAGGTCCAGTACAAGAAATGGCTGAAGAAACTATATTTCTTTTGCCACAAGCTGAATTTGCAAAGCTTCTTGAAGAGGAAGAAATAAAAGAAACGGGACTAGTTACAGTGATTGAAGAATTAATTGAAGGAAAAAAACCGAAAAAAATCACTAAAAAGAAAGTTATTAAACATAAAGGACAGAAACAACAAATGACAGAAGAGACAACAATAAAGAAAAAGGGACAACTACCTGTAACAACAATTACGGAAGGTACAGTAGAAGAAATTGTATTTTTTCCCCCTGAACCAGAATTCGCCAAATCTCTTGAAGAAGAGGAAATACGGGAGCAAGTAACTGAAGAAACAACCGAAGGAAAAAAGCCGAAAAAAATTACTAAAAAGAAAATTATTAAACGCAAAGGACAAAAACAACAGATAACGGAAGAAACAACTATACAGGAACAAGAACAATTACCTGTAAGGGTCATAGAAAGTCCGGTAGACGACATCGTTGAAGAAACTATACTTCCTCTACCACAATCCGAATTCGCCAAGCACAATGAAGAGAAAGAAATAAAGAAGCAAGTAACAGTAAGTGAAAAAATAGTTGAGGGTGAAAAACCAAAAAAGATTATTACGAAGAAAATTAGTAAACGTAAAGGACAGAAACAGCAAGTTACAGAAGAGACAACCATAAAGGAAAAGGATCAACTACCTATAACAACAGTTATAGAAAGTCCAGTAGAAGAAGTCGTTGAAGAAACTGTACTTCCTCTATTACAATCTGAATTCGCTAAGCCCTTTGAAGAAGAAGACATAAAGGAGCAAGTAACAGTAACTGAGGAAATAATTGAGGGTAAAAAACCGAAAAAAATAACTACGAAGAAAATTATTAAACGTAAAGGACAGAAACAGCAAGTTACAGAAGAGACAACCATAGAGGAAAAGGATCAACTACCTATAACAACAGTTATAGAAAGTCCAGTAGAAGAAGTCGTTGAAGAAACTGTACTTCCTCTATTACAATCTGAATTCGCTAAGCCCTTTGAAGAAGAAGACATAAAGGAGCAAGTAACAGTAACTGAGGAAATAATTGAGGGTAAAAAACCGAAAAAAATAACTACGAAGAAAATTATTAAACGTAAAGGACAGAAACAGCAAGTTACAGAAGAGACAACCATAGAGGAAAAGGATCAACTACCTGTAACAACAGTTATGGAAAGTCCAGTAGAAGAAGTCGTTGAAGAAACTGTACTTCCTCTATTACAATCCGAATTCGATAAGCCCTTTGAAGTAGAAGACATCAGGAAACAAGTAATAATAACTGAGGAAATAATTGAGGATGAAAAACCGAAAAAGATTACTACAAAGAAAGTTATTATACAGAAAGGACAGAAACAGCAAGTGACACAAGAAACAACAGTAGAGGAACAAGGACAACTACCTGTAACAACAATTACAGAAGGTCCATTAGAAGAAATCGTTAAGGAAACTGAATATTCTATGCCACAATTCGAATTCGCCAAGCCTTTTGAAGAAGAAAACATAAGGGAGCAAGTAACAATAACTGAGGAAATAATTGAGGATGAAAAACCGAAAAAGATTATTACAAAGAAAGTTATTAAACAGAAAGGACAGAAACAGCAGGTGACACAAGAAACAACAGTAGAGGAACAAGGACAACTACCTATAACAACAATTACAGAAGGTCCATTAGAAGAAATCGTTGATAAAACTGAATATTCTATGCCACAATCCGAAATCGCCAAGCCCTTTGAAGAAGACATAAGGGAGCAAGTAACAATAACTGAGGAAATAATTGAGGGTGAAAAACCGAAAAAGATTACTACAAAGAAAATTATTAAACGGAAAGGACAGAAGCAGCAAATGACACAAGAAACAACTGTAGAGGAACAAGGACAATTACCTATAACAACAGTTACAGAAGGTCCATTAGAAGAAATCGTTGAGAAAACTGTTCTTCCACTATCTCATCCCAAATTTGTAAAACCTTGTGAAAAGGAAGAGATAAGGGAAGAAATAAAAGTAACTGAAATGGACTTTGGAAAGAAAAAACCGAAAAAAATCACTAAAAAGCAAATTATTAAACAAGAAAGTACCAAAGGAATAATTATAAGTAATGAGGACAAAGAGGAACAGGAGGCAAAAGTTACAAATCTTCACGCAGACATTACACCTGAAATACACATTAAATACGATGAAATGATAATATCTAAAATCAATAAAAAGACTTTGGAAGGTAAGTTTGGTTTTTATTTTTAGCGTTTACTAATTCTTGCGTCCTACTAAAACATACATCTCTCTTCTGCAATTCATTTTATATACACAATGAATAGACATCTCATTAAAATTGAAAGAAAGGAAAGATAAAACAATCAATTATTGTCTGATAATACTAATATTATACATAAAAATATTAATATTGTTAAATATTAATATTGTCACTTATTAAAACACAATTATCAAAAAAATTTTTAGTAATCTTTTTTTTAATTTGATTTCTTACCTTTGTTTTTTAGGTACCAGAGAAGAAGGGCTGTATCAGGTAAGCTAGAGAGAATACAAAAACTTGCTCTATTTAGTATATTATAATATATTTCGTATTCTCACCATATTTTTACAGGAAGAAGAATCAATTTATGAAATACCTGAAGAAATTATAGAAGAAGTTATAACAAAAGAAATAGAGTTCCAAAAAGCTCAACTCCTTATACATAAAGAAGAATCGGTAGAAATTACAAAAATAGATCTCAAGGAAGCACCAATAGAAAAAAAGAAAACGTCTATCATAGAAGAGAACGAGAGTATTGAAAAACCGATACAGAAAGACATTAAGACAAAAAAAATACCAAAGAAAAAGGATGAACGTGTTAAAGTAATCGAGGAAATAAAATCAGAGGAAATTGTTGAAATGCCATCCAAAAAAATAATTAAGAAAAAGGAACATATAATAGACACTGCTGACGTTCTTGAGCAAGTCGTAGAAGAAATCCAAACGGACATGCCAAAAAAAGAAAAGGCTAAAACTATCATGGAAGATAGAAAAGAAACTGTTACAGTTACAAAAATAGATACACAGCAATCAATTGTTAAAGTACCTGAAGAGAAAATTGATCAAAAACCAATTGAAGATACTCAAATAATTGCTAAAGAAAAAATAGTCGAACTTATCGAAACACCAATAGAAAAGAAAATAAAGAGAAAAAAGGGAAAATCTCATGAAGATAATGTGCTACAAGAAATTGTTGAAGAAATTGTTTTAGATAAACCAGAGATAGAACAAGCTCAAACTATATTCACTCCTAGAGAGAGCATCGAAGTTGTGGAAATCTTAACTGAATCCTCCGTTACTAAATTCACAGAAGTTGAAGCTATACCAAGAGAAGCTGCGATACACGAAATTAAAAAAGAAGAAAGCCCATTAAAGACAATTTTACGGGAAGAAACAAACACGATTCCTGTACAGGAACAAATTACTGTTGAAGTTACTAAGGAAATACTGGACAAAAAACCAAAAGAAGAAGAAATAAAATTGACTATCATAACAAAAGAAGGAATCGAAGTTACTGAGGCAATTCCGGACACTTCTACTGAAGATCTACTTGAAACGATAAAACCAGTGAAAGAAACAATATTGCCAGTGAAAGAAGAGGAACCACAAGTTGATATAAAAAAAGTTACTGTGAAGAAAGCACCGAAAAGGGTTAAACCAGTACATGCAAGTAAACAACAGGTTAAAGAAGAAATAGTCGAAGATATTACATTAGAAAAACCAACACAAGAAAAAACGGAAGAAATAATAGTTGCAAATGAGGAAATAGAAACTACGGAAATTATTTCTGAAATCACAACCAATGAAATTGATAAAAATAAAACACAGGAAGAGCAAATTATGCTAGAAAAGATAGATGATAGTGTAAAATCAGCTATAGAAGTGAAGGAAGATCGATCAGAGGAAGCAATAGAGGACATAAAAATGAAAAAGCCCAAAAAGGAAAAGGCTAAAAAGGATGTACTTTTACAAGAAAGTGTTGAAATTTCAGAAGTAACAACAGAAATAGTACCTGAAGAATTTATCACGGAAAAAATGTTTGCTGAAGAGGAAGCAGAATCAAGTGTTACACCAATAGAAATTATTGAAATTACTAAAGTTGATCTAGCTGTAGCAGATGATGAAATAACAAAAAAGAAAAAAGCAAAACCTAGGAAGACTGACATTAAAGAAGAAAAAGAGAAAGATTTAGCTCCTATCGAAAAAGAAAAGGTCACTCCAGAAAAAAAACAGAAAGAAGAAATAGTAGAAAAAGTAACATCCAGCCAACCTAAATTAGAACAAATAAAAATAGAGAAAGGTGCACTAGAAACTACAGAAGAAGTGACAGAAATAATTCCCGAAGTTAAAATAAAAGATACTTTAAAGGAGAAAAAACCCGAAGATGAATTGAAGGAAATAAAAACAATACATCCCGACAAAATAAAGGAATTTGAAAAACCAAAAGAAGAAATTACATCTACTGCAGAAGAAAAACTAATGGAGCTTAAACCTACCGAGAAAATAAAAGAAAAGAAAGTTATAAAGAAAAAGAAGAAAAAAATCGTTAAGAAAGATGATATAGAGGAATGGATAGAACCTGAGTATGAAAGACCTGTATTAGAGCCAATGCCTGAAAAAATTCAATGGGAGCCAATGAAAAAGAAGAAAGAAAAGAAAATATTGCCTGAATCTGTGCAAAAATTAATTCCACAGAAAATTGAAAGAAAAGAAATCAAACCTACAAAATTAAAATATGTCGAACCAATGCAAGAAACAGTCCAATTTGGCACAATTAAATTGAAAAAAGTACCAATTGTTAAGAAAAAAGAAATAATTGAACCAATATTTCCTAAAATCATGTTACGAAGTAGAGTTACATTTATCGATGACTATCCGACACAATTACAAATACCAAAAGTTACGTATATAGAAAAAAATCCAATACAAGCTGGCATTTTATCTAGAAATACAGAAGAAGCATTACAAGTTATAAAGAAGAAATACAAAAAACCTAAAGTCTTAGAGAAAGATTTGATTGAATTAGAGAAATTAGATAAAGAGTTTGAAGAACTAAAAAAAGTTCCTTTAGAACAAATAGAAGATAAATCTATTTATGAACGTACACCCAAGAAGTCGCAGAAAACGTTCGAAGAACCACAAAAGCTCATTATTGGAAAAGGTGAAATAAAACAAGAAGATAAAATTATTCCGGAAGAGATCAAACTAAAGAAAATACCGATAAAGAAACTAGAACAAGTAACAGAAAATAAAGAAACACCTAAAATAAAAGAATCCATAGAAGATACGCCTCTAGAAAAAGAACAACAACCTCAAGAAACATTCACATCTGATGAATTCAAACCAATAAAATTTGATAAGCCAGAAATTGAAAAATATGTACCTGAAGAATTCGAAATAACCAAAAAACCAGAAACTGAACCTGACTCGAAGTCATATAAACCATTTAAGAGAAAAAAACCTGAACAAGATATGGAGCAAATTCCTATAATAAAGGGTATACCAAAGCCACAGGAACCTGAAGAAGAACCCGAGATCAATTTTCGAATACCAACTTCAGAAAAACCCGAAGATGAACCTGAAACAATAACTTTAAAAGGCTGGACAAAAAATAAACCCGAAGAAGAAAGCACAGAAGAACAGCCAACTAAGGAAAAAGACATTATACCAACTACGCCTAAAGACATTATTGATGACTTTACAGTAAAACAGAAGAAAAAACAGAAAAAGATCAAAGAAAAAGAAATAAAGTCACAGGACAGTAGTGAGGATACTAAGTTAAAAAATATTCCCGAAGAAAAGAAAGAGATACTAACAGAAGAATTAATTGTAAAAAGAAAGAAGTCAGAACCGAAAGAAAAGCAAGATGAATTAGATATTTCTCAAGAAGTGTTATTAAAAAAACCAAAGCAGTTTGCTGAAGATAAAATAGAAACTGAAGTATCAATTACAAAACCGATTACCAAGGAGAAGAAAGAAGATGCCAAAGAAATATCTGTAAAAGAACCTGGTCCAAAAGAGCAAGAACAAATGCCAGAAGAAATCACTGAAAAAGTAGTACTAAAGAAACTAAAAGAAGAATCTGTCAAGGAAGAAGACGCTGAAGAAGTAACGATTAAAAAATTAATTACTGAAAAAAGAAAAGAAGAAACTGAGGAAGTTACGTTTAAAAAGAAACCAAAGAAAAAGACTGTTACAGAGGAATCTGCTGCAGAAATAACTGTAAAGAAACCTATTCCAAAGGAGGAAGAGCAAGTGTCGGAAGAAATCTCTGAAAAAGTGGCACTAAAGAAACCAAAACAAGAAATTCTCAAGGAAGAAATCGCAGATGAAGTGACAATTAAGAAATCGGTTGTCGAAGAAAGAAAAGAAGATGTGGAAGAAGTCACCGAAGAAGTTACGTTGAAGAAGAAACCAAAAAAGAAGCCCGTTACAGAGGAACCTGCTGCAGAAATAACTGTAAAGAAACCCGTTCCAAAAGAGGAAGAACAAAAGCCGGAAGAAATCTCTGAAAAATTAGTACTAAAGAAACCAAAACAAGAAATTCTCAAGGAAGAGATCGCAGATGAAGTGACAATTAAGAAATCGGTTGTCGAAGAAAGAAAAGAAGATGTGGAAGAAGTCACCGAAGAAGTTACGTTGAAGAAGAAACCAAAAAAGAAGCCCGTTACAGAGGAACCTGCTGCAGAAATAACTGTAAAGAAACCCGTTCCAAAAGAGGAAGAACAAAAGCCGGAAGAAATCTCTGAAAAATTAGTACTAAAGAAACCAAAACAAGAAATTCTCAAGGAAGAGATCGCAGATGAAGTGACAATTAAGAAATCGGTTGTCGAAGAAAGAAAAGAAGATGTGGAAGAAGTCACCGAAGAAGTTACGTTGAAGAAGAAACCAAAAAAGAAGCCCGTTACAGAGGAACCTGCTGCAGAAATAACTGTAAAGAAACCCGTTCCAAAAGAGGAAGAACAAAAGCCGGAAGAAATCTCTGAAAAATTAGTACTAAAGAAACCAAAACAAGAAATTCTCAAGGAAGAGATCGCAGATGAAGTGACAATTAAGAAATCGGTTGTCGAAGAAAGAAAAGAAGATGTGGAAGAAGTCACCGAAGAAGTTACGTTGAAGAAGAAACCAAAAAAGAAGCCCGTTACAGAGGAACCTGCTGCAGAAATAACTGTAAAGAAACCCGTTCCAAAAGAGGAAGAACAAAAGCCGGAAGAAATCTCTGAAAAATTAGTACTAAAGAAACCAAAACAAGAAATTCTCAAGGAAGAGATCGCAGATGAAGTGACAATTAAGAAATCGGTTGTCGAAGAAAGAAAAGAAGATGTGGAAGAAGTCACCGAAGAAGTTACGTTGAAGAAGAAACCAAAAAAGAAGCCCGTTACAGAGGAACCTGCTGCAGAAATAACTGTAAAGAAACCCGTTCCAAAAGAGGAAGAACAAAAGCCGGAAGAAATCTCTGAAAAATTAGTACTAAAGAAACCAAAACAAGAAATTCTCAAGGAAGAGATCGCAGATGAAGTGACAATTAAGAAATCGGTTGTCGAAGAAAGAAAAGAAGATGTGGAAGAAGTCACCGAAGAAGTTACGTTGAAGAAGAAACCAAAAAAGAAGCCCGTTACAGAGGAACCTGCTGCAGAAATAACTGTAAAGAAACCCGTTCCAAAAGAGGAAGAACAAAAGCCGGAAGAAATCTCTGAAAAATTAGTACTAAAGAAACCAAAACAAGAAATTCTCAAGGAAGAGATCGCAGATGAAGTGACAATTAAGAAATCGGTTGTCGAAGAAAGAAAAGAAGATGTGGAAGAAGTCACCGAAGAAGTTACGTTGAAAAAGAAACCAAAGAAAAAGCTCGTTACAGAGGAACCTACTGCTGAAATAACTGTAAAGAAACCCGTTTCAAAGGAGGAAGAGCAAGTGCCGGAAGAAATCTCTGAAAAAGTAATATTAAGAAAACCAAAAGAAAAATCTGTCAAAGAAGAAGTCGCTGATGAAATGACAATTAAAAAACTAATTGTCGAAGAAAGGAAAGATGATGTAGTTGAAGAAATTACTTTAAAACCTAAGCCAAGAAAAAAGATGTTCGAAACGGAAGAAATGTCGGAAGTAATTATTGTGAAACCTGTAAAAGATAAGAAAGTAGAAGAAGAAATTGCAGAAACATCTGCAGATATATTATTAAGGGAAAAAGAACCAGAAATTAAAGATGTAATTACAGAGGAATTAACTATTCGAAAAATCGAGATTATAGAACAACCTGAAGAAGTAATTGAAGAATTTACTTTGAAACGCAAACCACCGAAAAAAGCTCCGAAACCAATTGAAGAAATTTATGAAGATGTTACATTACGTAAATTACGACCAAAGAAAAAGTCTAGACCGGACATCAAAGAAGTTACTGAAGTGGAGAATGTAACATTTAGACCACGTTCTACAAAAAGAAAAGAGGATGTAGAACAAGAATTTAAAATCTCGTTAAATACATATGAAGAAGAAGATATTTCTATGTCCGGTAAAGTGCGTCTAAAACCAAAAAGACGGCCGCTTACATATTCTGAAGAGACTGGAGAGGAAACAATTAAAATCATTCAAGAAATCGAAGATTCTGGTCCGATTATCGAAGAGGTCATCAATGAATCGGAAGAAGAAGGGAAAGAAGAATATAGCATTGAAGAGCTTGATATCGACGAAATGAATATACCGCTAAGACGAAAGAAAAAGAAACAAAAAGTTCCATATACTGTAGAAGAAATTGAAGATGCTGTTAAATTGCAATTAAATCGTGATAGAAAATACTCATACGAGGAAGCTGATACCGAATCTTTGGCGCTGAAGTTGAAAAGCAGGAGACGTATTTCCACATTCGAAGAAGGTTTGCAGATGGCACACATTCATGCTTTATTAGCATCTACAATTAAATTAATAAAATATGCTTTTACTTATAATAGTAATTAATGTACTTTAATAATTATTTTGGCCCTTGTGAGAATGAGTATATATGCTTTATTCTCGTGCTTTGCTTTTCCTTTCCTTCGCCTAATTGCTGTATATTTTATTAAAAAAGTTTTTTTTGCCTATTATCCTCAAGTTTTTTGCTACTGTATAAAAAGCTGCGTATGAAAAGCATATCGGTATTTACATATTATAATTATATCTTTTAATACAATAACTAAAAATTTATTTACATAATTAATATAAAAAGATCCCATGTTCAGATCACAATAATACAGATTCATGAGCAAACAGAATTCTCTGCTTATATAAAAGCTGTATCCGCCTAAAAAACCCTTCGCTATATTATGATTGTATTGTATTATAATTATAAGTTTCGTTCATTTTATTTTGATATTTGATATATATATATATATTGCAGAAGAAGCTTCTCTCAGTATTACTAAAGAAGAGGAAATATCCGAAGAAGGTTCACTTTAACGATATATTTTTACGTTAATATAAAATATAATATTTTTTGTTATATTCTATTTTAAATAACCTATTAATGTGCCTTTCAGTGGAGGAATATATTGTTCGGGAAGGTGATACAATGTTTTCAATTTGTTCTTATATTGCTGAAACAGAAGAAGCTATTAATTTAGTAGAAGGGGAAAAAATTTATATTATCGGTAAGATCTCTATTCTTCATAAAATGTTACCACTAACACACACGCGCGGGATTGAAAAGTATTTCTGACTTAAGTTATGTGACTTCTGGTGAAAAAATTTCTCTGAAATTATTCCACGTTTTGGAGCACTTCGGCAAAATGTCAGCATTTCAGAAAAATTAGTTTAATTAGTTTAATTTCCATGATTTTTAGCTGAAAAATTCATTTTTAGCAAAATTTCAGTAAAATTTCAACAAAATTTCAACAAAATTTCAGAAAAATTTCAGAGAAATTTTAATTCAATTTCAGTGACTTTTCATATTAGCTGAAAAATTCACTTTCAGTGAAATTTTAGTAAATTTTCGGCAAATTCGCTGAAATGTTTCAAAACGTAGAATAATTTTAGCAAAATTTTTTCACCAAAAACATCGAAAGGAACATAAGATAGTACCATTAGTTTGATCATGGGTAACGTTGTCAAGATCAACGGGATTCTCTAATGCTCATTTCCACCAACGTAGAGTAATTTCAATCTCGGTTAAATTTACTCTTCATCTTTTTCTAGTCTTTAGAACTAGAAAAAGACGAAGAGTAAATTGAGTCGAGATTAAAGTTAATCTACATTGGTGGAAATGAGCATTAGAGAATCCCACTGATCTTGACAACGCCGCTCATAGTCAAACGTCTTATCGACAATTGTCGCTATCGTTAACTAGCGATAGCCAATAGCAAGAAAATTCTGGAAGAAAGCGCTCTCATTGGCTATCGTTAATTAATGATAGCAACAATTGTTGATAAAATGTTTAGAGAATTCTGCAACACAAGGCAATGTCACTTTAAATTTTTTAAATAAAACCCCCATTTTTCATTACATATTTTATATCTTACCTCGAGAGATTTTTAAAACATTCTAATAAAATATTTATTCGTAAAGTACTTTACGACGTTATAAGATTAAGGTTATAAAGAAAGTTACAATACCGCCGACATTAGCATTATTCAATGCGTGTCTGTTGAAAGATTTTAGCTGTCGGTTAAATATAATCTTGAGTAATGCTAATGTCAACAATATTGTAACTATCAAGCTTTATAACTCGAAAAATGTTTTACAAAACATATTTTATTATAACTTTTTGAAAAGCTCTCGAGGTAAGCCACAAGAATATATAATAAAAAATGGGAAGTTCCACTTAAAAAATTCAAAGTGATCTTGCCTTGACCTTGGCAATACTACTCAAGGTCAAATCAATGGTATCATCTCATGTCGCATAATTTTTATCTGAAACTTTTCTCAATCTCATATCTCATTCTCGAGATATATTAGTGTATCAATTAAAATGAAACACCCTATATTAACATATTATATATACATATACATGTACACAATTAATAGAACATCTCTAATTAATATTTACTTTCTACAGATCATACTAATCAGGATTGGTGGTTTGTAAAGAAACACTTGACCGAAGAAAAAGGTTGGGTACCGGCGCAATATTTATTGGATGAAGCACGTTATACTATTTACTTGCAACGAAAATTGCATGAAAAAATTGACAAATTGCCAATCTTTGAGAGTAAGTAATTTATTTACGAAATTGATAAATTAATAAAACAATGCGATAAAGTTTATTAATCATATCGCACTACATTCATAATATGTATTTGCGACTTGAAATTTGACATAAACTTTTAAAATGTTCATATCATATATTTATTTATAAACTTTTAAAATATTCATATCATATATCATATATTTAACCTTTTTAGAGCCTGCCCCCGGAGAAAAAGCCTCAGCCCCAAGATTTATTGAAAAATTACAACCAATTCATACATTAGATGGTTACACCGTGCAATTCGAATGTCAAGTAGAAGGTATACCAAGACCACAAATAACTTGGTTCCGTCAAACTGCTATTATCAAACCATCTACTGATTTTCAAATATATTATGACGAAGATAACGTTGCTACCTTGATAATCAGGGAAGTCTTTCCCGAAGATGCCGGTACTTTTACCTGCGTTGCGAAAAATGCTGCAGGATTTGCGTCCAGTACTACTGAGCTTATTGTCGAAGCTCCTTTGTCAGATCACGGATCAGATGTTACTGGTTTCTCGAGAAAAAGTCTTTCGAGGTACGTATTTCTTATTCTCTCGGATAAATTACTTTGATCAAAATCATTGATTATTTTTTTAGTATATATTGTAATTGAATATTAGTTATGTACATTTTAATAAAGAAAGGTCACCGCTGATATTAACTTTGTTTTTGGATAATATATCTTAAACAAATATTAAAAAAAAAAGCTTTAGAAACATAAATACGAACTAAAGAATATCTTCTATTAAATAATACCTATAGCAGTTTTTACAATATTGTTTGCAATTTTGCAAAAATTAATTTTTTTGGTAAGATAAGCAAAAATGAGCGTCTGACAAAATAAGATACCCCAAAAGTGATACAAAAGGCAATCATATAGTAATAAATAGGCTACATATTTTTATTTTTTTTCTTTCACAGGAGTTATCTGTACAAAGCACTTACAAATGAATGTATGTAAGATTTTTTAGAATCTTTTCATTTCGATATAAAATATTTTTTGTTAATTTACATACATACTTTATGTTGCTCTGCAAAATATGTAATGCACAATTTCTTTTTTTGAAATGATGTTTTCCCATAAACGGTTGTGTCTTCAGCTTCAATAGAACTATCTGGCACTATGGCTGTATTGCAAATTTATACTGCCAACGATAAAAATCTACACATAGTTTACATTACACGCACTATAGATTTTCAGTCATTGCAGTCAATTTTGGAATACTGCTTATAATGTAGCTATGAAGATTAAGTTAGTTTATGGTCGATACCTTACAGGTATGCTGATTTACGCTGCACCGTAAATTTGCACCCTGTATGTTTATATTTAAAATCATATTATGGAAAAAATAAAAAAGAAAGAATATAAATCAAACTTAGGAAACAATTTACAAATATATAT
>NW_017304196.1:171774-184231 GCF_001594115.1 Trachymyrmex septentrionalis | reverse complement strand
GTTACAAGTTACAAGTTTCGGCTTCCGGTTTGAGCCCTCTTCAGACATTAGTATAACGAACAAGTATTAGAATCAAATCAATCGTCGCAAATGATCGCATGTTCCGAATATTATCGATTCGGGTGAGTCTTGGTCTCGAACCATAATTCCCGCATGATTGAATTGTCGTGAAGTATTAATGAAGTAATACTTTCAAGTAATACTTTGAAGTAATACTTATTACTTAGTATTAATAAAGTAATACTTTTTTTATTAATGAAGTATTAATTTCTTAAATTAATACTTCACGACAATTCAATCATGCGGGAATTATGGTTCGAGACCAAGACTCACCCGAATCGATAATATTCGGAACATGCGATCATTTGCGACGATTGATTTGATTCTATTACTTGTTCGTTATACTAATGTCTGAAGAGGACTCAAACCGGAAGCCGAAACTTGTAACTTGTAACAGCGTACTCATTTACTAGTTTATAGTCCAATTTTTTACGTGATGTAACAATTCTTCATCGCTATTAATATAATATATATTTTTATGAAAATTTAAGAAATATGTTTGACTCTTACTTCGCCCGAGATTGAGTTTTGTTATTATGTTTTGAAAGAGTCCTTTATTTTGTTTATTTATTGTAATTTTTATATTATATTGTATTACATTATATTTTGTTTTCTAATTACATAATCCTTAACCATTATTACTATTAAATTGTATAGAGAATCATCTTTAGCCGATATATTAGAAGGTATACCACCTACATTTTCCCGAAAGCCGAAAGCGAAATATGTAAATGAAGGTGACGATGTGATATTGGAATGTCGATTGGTCGCTGTACCGGAACCAGAAATAACATGGCATCACAAAGACGTACCAGTAATTAGTCAACAGAACATTATTGTTGCAACTGAAAGTGACATGCATATGTACTGCAGTGTCGTAAACTTCACTAAAATTCAAAAGAAGCAGGAGGGAAGATACAAAATTATTGCTAAAAACAGAGAGGGCGAGGCTACTATTGATATTCCTGTAAAGGTTGGTCGACAACATTTGTAAATTCATTTTTACATATTACACATAATATAATTAATACATCTTCTGATGGAACAGGTAAAAACTGGAAAGAGCGAACCACCTGAAATTTTAGAACCATTACAATCCTATATAGTTAAAGAAGGTGAGACTGTTGTCTTATCGACTCAAATAGTCGGTAATCCATCACCGAAAATAACATGGTACAAAGACGGGAAGCCGTTAAAGGGCTCGCAATTAAAGCAAGACGGACATGTTAATACATTAAACTTGATCCAACCTCAAATAGCAGATAGTGGGGAATATTCGGTTACAGCTATCAATGATATGGGCAAAGCTGAGACTCGGGCTACATTGACTGTTGAGAGTAAGAGCAATTACGTCTTCGCATTACGACATTTCAATGTTTCGCTTTAAGGCACACAAGAAACTAAGCACTAAGAAAGTAAGCAGTAAGTAAGCAGTAAGAAATGAACAATAAACAAATCAACATTTTGTATTTGCTACTGCTGACCTTATCGTCTTACGTGCTCTATCGTGATTACTTATTGCTTACGTCTCATTGCCTTACATTTCTTGTGTGCCACAAGGCTGTCGCGCATACTTTTCATAACAAGACGGAAGCACAAAATCTTACGTAACGCATAATACATAATGCATAAGAAAATGAACTAATCAAAATCCTTAATTTCCTTCCTTTCTATGAAATAAGAAACTCTGATTAGTTGATTTTCTTATGCTTTATACATCCTATGCTTTGAGAGCGTGGCAAATCAGATAGCACACTGATCTACTGTGCTAGAGATTCCCAATAGAATCAAAATATTTTTATATGCTCGTGTCTCTCGCAAAAGGAAGCGGCAACCTTCCAAGAGTATTTTTGCTAAAAACTTCTTTAATAAAATTTTGTCGCTCCAAATCGACGTTAAACTATAGGTTCCATATGACTGTGTACAATCAGCGTGCGCACCACAGGCATATAACAGAATTAAGTCATCATGCTCGGCCACGAGCAATAGGACTGAGAATATGCATTATGACTTTATGCAAAGATCTGTGCTCTGTAAGCTTTAACCGTAAGACGTACCGTAAAAATTAGTCTATATCTACAATAGGTGTTTAGGCCTTAAGCCATAAGTGACCTTAAGCCTTGATTGACCTGCAATTACAGTCGAATACGAGGAGAATAATTGACTGTGATTCGTCCATTTCTTATGACTTAAGACTTAAAAAGCTATTGTACATCCGGGTTTAGTCAATTACAATTAAGAATTATCAAAAACGTAAGATTATTCTTTCTTTTCCAACTCTGATTCTTACGATAAGTCTTACGATCACGGAAATTATATGCCCTTTTCTTGCTATGTTCGCTTTTTCGTTATATTAATTCATTCTTTTCGACAATTGGCATTTGCTATCAGCTAATAGACGTAAATGAAATATAAACTGAAAGAAACTAAATTGCGTTTTATTTTAATGTCTTCTTAGGCAATAAAATATGTCAGCTTGTTGTTGGATGCTATTTTACAAAGCGCTTCTTTACTAATATGCTTTCAGTTAACTCCATATCACAAGTCAACATTAATTTTCAACATTGTATAAACGACAAGTGTGTCTCGTTTGTTAAGGGTATGATACGTATTTATTATTGCTATGCTGCTAATTGTTTAATACAATTATAATTTTGCATATAAAATGGATTCTTTATTGTAATACTTTTGTTATATTTATGAAATTTAGAAGTACCAAGTGGCGCTCCAGAACCACCATTATTCACCAAACGTTTCCAAGAGGTAATCGTTCCGGAAAAAGATACTTTTAAGTTAATTGCCAAAGTTACTGGTAATCCCGTTCCCGAAATTACTTGGCTTAGAAATAACAAACCGCTTGATAAATCGGTCAATATCATAGAAAGTTATGATGGTGAGAATATCCTACTTGAAATTAAAAATGCAGACTCTGAAGTTGATGCTGGAGATTATAAATGTGTCGCTAGTAATCCAGTCGGAAAAGCTTCTCATGGTGCAAAAGTTACAGTAGATGTTGCCAAAGTTTTTTTCACAAGGAATTTGCAAAATGAAATTATAGTCAACGAATACAAAACTCTAGAATTAAGCTGTGAAACATCCCATACTGTTTCTACGATATGGTGGCACAATGATAAAGAAATTAGCGGAATGGATCATCGCGAGATAATTCAGGAAGGACGTCTACATAAGTTACTTATTAAGAAGAGTGGTCTTTCCGACGCAGGAACATACAAATGTACTGTCAAGAATCAAATGACGTTTAGCAATGTTATTGTTAAGGCTACCAAACCAGAATTTGTCAGGAAATTGCAAGACTTTGAGGTAAAAGAACGCGATGTGGCGATTTTAGAAGTTGAGATCACATCTCAAACGGCCGATGTCACATGGCGAAAAGATGGTGAATTATTAACATCAAGCAAAGGAAAACTAGAATTTATGAAAGATGGTACCATAAGGAAACTTTTCATCAGGAATACATCAGTTCACGACGAAGGCGAATACATATGCGCTCTTCTAGATCAAGAGTGTACAGCGGAAGTTACAGTTGTCGAATTACCACCGGAGATCATTATCAAAATGCAAGACATAACTATAGCTACAGGAGAGAAAGCGACTTTCGACATAGAATTAACAAAAGGTGATGCTCTGGTACGCTGGTTCAAAGACGGACAAGAATTGCAATTTTCTGAGCACGTGCGATTGTCAATCGATGGCAAAAGACAAAAATTGAAAATTTATGACACTGAAGTAGAAGATGCAGGAATCTATTCCTGTCAAGTTGGTAATCAAACTTCGTCAGCCAGACTGACAGTCGAAGAATCCGAAGTAGATTTTATTAAAAAATTACCAGATATTACTTTAGTGCCTCTCAACATTGATGCAACTTTTCTTATCGAATTATCACGTGCCGATGTACCGGTAACATGGTTAAAGTAAGTTAAATTTTATCAAGATAAAAAAATATATTTGAAAAAGTTAATTTTTTTAACAATTATGATTAATAAAATTGAAACAAATATGTATAGTATATATAATATATGTATATATAGTATATATAAACTTTATATTGTATATATAATATACATAAACTTATGTGAAATTTGTGTAGGAAAAATGAAATGATCGATTGTGCGCAAACATCGAAATATAATGTTATTGACGAAGGAAATATTAAAAAGCTTATTGTTAAAAAGTGCACAACCGAAGATATCGCTGAATATACTGCTGCAGTTGCCAATGTGAAAACATCATCGAGATTAAAAATCAAAGGTAAATTTTAAAAGATTGCGTATTATATTTTCTTTAAGCATATAAATAACTTAAAATAGATCTTATGTACCCGTGGATGTGCATGCATACGTGCGTGAGGTATTTTCAATAGTATTATGGCGAATTCGATTAAAGGCACTGAGGCATATAAAGCTATTGTACATTAATTTAATTTGAGTATAAATAAAAGTAAAATATAAATATTTCGAATTATAAAATACATTTTACCTAACAGCACAATAAAGTGTATTGAGTATTTCACGGTTTCTATATTTATAACAAATATTTATGTCAAATGATGTGTACATGATGGTTTTAATGTACACTAGTGCGTACTGAAAGCGTTCAATCGAATTCGATATTAATCTTCGCTCTCTTCTTTATTAGCCTATAATAATTTGGATATTATTTCATTTATATGCGTCTCTTGTTGTAGTTATTGAAACATCACCTAAAATTCATCCTGATACGCTTAAAAAATACAAAACGATGAAAGACGATGACATTGATATTGTTGTCAAATTCGCGGCTAAGCCAATTCCAATTGATGAGTGGAGCGTCAATGGCCGTATTCTTAAAAAATCTAAACGAATTATTCCATCCATTGATGAATGTTCAGCCGTCTTAATAATCAGAGACGTACAAGAGAAAGATTGTGGTGATTATACTTTAAAATTAACTAATCCACATGGAGAGGATAGTATAGAAATTAACGTCATTGTTGTGCGTAAGTATTTACAAATTTACATACATATTGTACATTTATATATTACGTATTTACATGTATATATCGATATAATAATTTGAATAATTTTCGGAAGGAAATCTCGATTTCATTAAAAATAAATATAATAATAAAAAAGATATATATAAACATTACAGAGGTACCCGGTGCACCAGGAATTCCAGAACCTCTTGAAATAACCGATGATAGCATTACTCTTCATTGGAAGAAACCAGATATAGATGGACACTCCTCGATCATAGAATACATTTTAGAATATCAAGAAAAGACAGAAACTTCGTAAGTAATACAAAATTTTGTGACTTGTTAAAGAAAAAAACAAAAAATCTAAACATGTGTTTTCTTATACATATCTCTATACAATTTGTAATCAAGAAAATAATTTAATTTCAAGATGGAGCAGAATCACGGAAATAATAATTGAAACTACATATAAATTAACCAACTTAATCACCGACAAGGAATATACTTTCCGTGTAACAGCTGTTAATGAAGCTGGATCAGGAGAAGCATCGTTAAATACGCCATATCTAAAAATTTCCAAGTTATCAGCGTCTGAGCCACCGACCGTTCTTGAAGCACTTAAAAGTATCGTCATTGGATTAGAAGAGACCGTCACACTTTCTTGCGTAATCGGTGGTGTACCGACACCTCGTATTACATGGTAATTTTTCATTATTTCATTTTTTATCTAATTGCGGCAGTTAAATATGTCAATTGCTGCATTCGAGATGTATTGTGAAAATTATTTTCTAGGTTAAAAGATGGCAAAGCCTTCGAAGATAGTGATATTACATACGAAAACCATTTAGCTAAATATACTATTCGAAAAACCACTGAGACATCTTCGGCCACATTTACAGTTAAAGCTCAAAATGATGCAGGAATGGCGGAAACATCATGTCAATTAAAAATTCAAGAATCTCCAAAGATCACTTGCGACGAAAATTTAAGAAAGCAGAGACTAACAGTGGGCGATAAATGGAAAGCCGAGATTCGTTTCAGTGGTTTCCCAAAACCGGAAGTAATGTGGACGATAAATAACAAAACAATAATTGATAAGCGCATTTCCATTGAGACTAAGGAAAATACATCTATTATTATGATTTCTTCGCTTGTTAGAAATGACACAGCTATCTATACAGTGAAAGTATCGAACGAAGCCGGTAGTTCATCGATGGAATGTCATCTTCGTGTTATAGGTTGATAACTTTTTATATTGGTCAAACAATGATAAAAGTTTAAAGTAAGTTTAAAATTAGTAATGTGCATATTTATTACGTATTGCAGATAAACCAAGCAAACCCCAGGGACCAGTTATCGCGAAAGAAATTAGACAAGATCGCGTCACCATAGAATGGCGACCGCCGATCGATGATGGTGGTGTTGAACTGGAAAGATATACCATCGAGAAATGCGAAATGAATAAGAAAGTTTGGACAAAAGTAGGTGATGTTGACAAAGAAGTTGAGAATTTCTGTGTGCAGAAATTGCAGCAAGATGTCGACTACCTATTCAGAATAGTTGCTAGAAACTCAGTCGGATCCTCAGATCCTTTGGAATCCGAACCAATTCGAACAAGAACTTCATTCGGTAAAAAAAGATTATGTTTTTTTGTGTAATTAAATATTAAAAAAGAATATTAAGGAAATTAAACATAATTTTATAAAATATTTAAATATACATATATTTTATTGGTTTGATAATTAGAAACACCGGGCCCACCGAGAGGACCACTCGAAGTTTTTGGAATGACGGAAACATCATTCACATTAAAATGGGAACCACCAAAGAATGATGGCGGGACTCCTATTATAGAATACATTATCGAAATGAAGGAGACATCTAAGAAAACTTGGCAAAAAGTTAGTACTACATTATCTGAGCACTAAGACACTTACATTGTCCACAACACTAAAACAACCATTTCTTTATCTTTAATGCTTTCTTAGATTGCGAATACAAAGGGGGAAGTCAATAATGTTATTGTATCCGATTTAAAACCGGACACATCGTACAATTTCCGAATAATAGCTAAAAATAACGTTGGTATTGGTCCTCCGTATACAGCAGAAGAAGTGATTACAACCGGTAAACAACCGAGTAAGTTTATTAATTATTTTTTAAATATTTTATCATATTACTGATTTTCAATTATTATTAATCTCCCAATATAACTAGTCTAATAATAAATACGATCGCTTTTGCTTTTGCTTAGAATTAATAAAGCTTACAGAAAACAGCATATACGCGCTACTAGGCATATTTCCATCAATCAAAACTACCGCCATTAAGAGTGAGTTCTTATTTTTATTCTTCATGTTCTATTCTTTGATTATATCCTTGCATTTTCTATTAACAAATTTGATTAAACGCAATAGTATGTATTGGTGTATATTAAATCAGGAGACACGCTAGTGTCTCGGCGCTAAATCAAGCGTAGTGATATAATTTACCGTATTATATACTGATCTAATCTGAGAATAGAAATAAAATGTAAATATCTTGATTAATGAAATGCCCAATACATATTTTACAAAGCAACACAATAAAGTATATACAAATTTGCCATTTAATATATAGATATTTATATTACACTTTTACATTTCGACTTTTACACATCGATTTATATACGGCTATGCGTATTAATGCATCCAACCGATTTTGCTGATAGTCGTAAAACATAATTTTATATGAATTCTAATATAGCAAGATCTGTGTATATTTATATATATATTGAGCAAATAATAATTTAAATTTTCTTTAGCACCACCTTCGTGCCCGCTAAACGTCCGAGCAACAAATGTCACTAGCAAAAGCGTCACTCTCAGTTGGTCACCACCAACTACAACAGGAGGATCGGAATTGACAGGTGATAATATACGTGCAAATAAAATATAAACTTTTATAAAATGAATTTTCTATTTCGATATTGATTTAATATTATTTTCCTCTCACTATAGGTTATATAATCGAGAAGAGACCATTAATCGGAAAAGGCGCCAGATGGTCAAAAGTTGTCACTTTGGATGCTACAACACACCAATATTGTATAGAGAACCTAAAAGAAAGCGAATTCCTCTTTAGAATCTTTGCTGAAAATAGTTTAGGTCTTAGCATACCTACTAATTCCGAGCCGATCACGCTAAAAACTCATGCCAGTAAGTTAATTTATATATATAATATATGTATATATACTATATAGATACTATTATCAAATTATTGTATACATCTAATGGTAAAGTAACAATTTATACAATATGCTTTTTGAATTATTTGTAGATATTCCATCACCACCTACTGCTCCGTTAGAGATGAGACAGATTGCAGCGAATACAATGGTAATCGAATGGGGTAGACCCGAATCAGACGGTGGTGCATCTCTCGAGGGTTACAAAATTGCTATTAGAGACGCGAAGAAAACTATGTGGATGGAAGTGGGAAGAGTTAGCGCGGACATACAAAAATTGAACATTAGAGATCTGCAAGAGAATCACGAATATCTCGTAAGAATCTTCGCACGAAATGAGATCGGATTTAGCGATCATTTGGAATCGGAAGAACCCTTCAAGATCGTACCGACATCAGGTACGACTCTATCATTACTTTTATTTCTATCTTTCTCTACTTGATACTAGTTATTTATCTTTTTAAATAATAATAAGTAAAAACTCACATAGTTATTAAAGCCAACACCCTCTTTGATCAGGTATTGATACGGCTTCCTTTTTTATTGTAATTATCTTTTCATTATATAATATTCATCCTTCAAACTTGAGTTTAAACTTAAAACTTTAATCATTAAATCTGTTCCTTTGGCAGAACTGTCATGCGTAGAACCAATTGCAGAGGCTATAGACAAAGGTGAGACCGCATCGATCAGCTTTAGCACAGAAAACACAAGTTCATGGTTGAGAGAACATAATATGGATGCCGATATTCATTCATACGCGAGAGCAAGATTACTTAGGAAAGATGAATACTTTTTCCGTATTTGGCACTATGCTAAAAAGTTGTTTGAATAAGCATTTGTTATACATGTGTAACTTTGAACATTTCTATTATTATTGTAAAGTATCGACGGATATAATTGATCTTTTCCGCAATCGCAATTTTATTTTTTCATCGAACGCTGCATTATGTATGTACATTATATCTCTCTCAATGTATTTAATCAATGTGCATGAGTCTAATTCTTGAAATAATGTATCGGTGATAGAGCCATGAATTGTTCCTTTTTAAAATTGATTTGCGTATAATGATTATACATATATGTCAAAACCAATTTACGTAAGACTGGATGGTGTTTACTGAGTGTTAATTTAGTTAGGGTAAAGTGATTTTCTTTTTGACGCTTTTATTAAAGCGCTCAAGAAATTGAACTTTATTGTACGAATGATTCAATTTTTATTCTAGTTTCGTGTTTTGAAATATTACAAATTACGCTTTCGTGCAGTTTTATAAATTTTATTTCCTGTCACTAATGCGCATTGTTAAAGTATTATGTATTTACTAGTTGGTAATGACAAGCATTATACTTGGAAAATTCTTTGAAATTTTCAAATATGCGGCATTCTACATCTATTAGTGACGTATCTATTTAGAGATGTGACAATGTAACGTTCGTTTCTATTTGTTTCTATTTCTTTGGCGAAGCTAGAGCATACGATTATCTTAGTATGTGTTCTCCAAGTATGTATTGATTGTTTCTTGTTATTATTATCCGCGATGTTAATTTAATTTTAATTAATATTATTAATCATATCGATATATCAAATTAACAAAATAAAGAAATATCACGCGTGTTTGGTAAGTGAGACGTGAAATATAGGTGCAATCGTGAACTATTATCAACCAACGACGCGTCGCATATTTCATATTATTTATGCAAAATTATATAATATTGTAAAATATTTTATTGATTAAATTGTTACAAATCAATATCACACAATATTTATTACCTAATAAATTTGTAATAGCATCACTTAGGATTTGCTCAGCGTAATTAAAAAAAGTTGCCGAATAATCAAATTAAATATTATATCAATTATAGTTATATTATTTGTAAGTAAGATCCTTTTCGCTGTTTATAGCCACATAATTAAATATCAGCACAAGATTTTATATTATATGCCATCATACGTATATCATATTTCAATAAAAAAATTCATCATTTACTTACCCAATATGTAACAGCGGAATTATATCTACCACGTAGCGCTACTGCATATACAGCATTGATTCTGTAACATAAAATAAGAAATATATAAGTTTCAAATTAAAACAATACTCCATAGAATCAACATTTCAAAAGATAATTCTATTAACATTTTAATGCATACAAAACTTTATTAACATTTTAATTAAATTGTACGTTTCTTTTTCATTAATTATTCGCAATTAATTGAGATAAAAAATAAATGAAGAAGAACTATTAATTTCATACACATAAAAAATGCCGGTAAAAAATTTGACATGCATGAATATGTATAATAATACATAACATACAAACATATACAAATATGTATAAATATTCATAAACATACATAATTGTATTTTAAATATCCATACGTAAGTGTACATTCTTCTTTCTTTTGTAAAATTATGTTTTAGTGTAATAAAAATAATAATAATAATGTGAAAACATAAAAAGTATTTAAAAGGATAATTTTTGTCTTAATTCTTTTCGAAAAAATCAAATTTAGAAAAATGTAAAACAAGTGCTCATATATAATTATATATAAAATTATACATAATTGTGAATAAACAATTTTTTTTATATTTCTCCAAATTTGATTTTTTTCTACAACAATGCTAAAATTATCCCTTTAATTGTTTTTACATTATTATTTTTTTTATTACACTAAAAAGTAATTTTACAAAAGAAAGAGGGATATGAACGTGCATTTTTTACTGGGTATCATACCTCAAGATGGCTACGCCAAAATTAATTTTATCTGACATAATTCTTTAAATCTCATCCATTTTGAGGTAACGGATCCATGAAGCTTCATATTCTTTTTTAATATAATTATAATATAATATGCATATATTGATATAATGTATCTGATAAATTTTTGATAGACAATTATATAAAACCACATTTCAATGATTTTTCATAGATTCGTTTTTTCATTAATAAAGTTTTTTGTCGTTCAACTCACCGTAACATTGCAACAACAGAGTTATCAGAGTTACACAACTAACAATAGGTACAATGATCCTGTAGTATACAAACATATAAAGAAAATCGAAATAATCAATGATACAAAAGAAAATTCTCTCTGTCTCTTACGCGTATGTAATTTTTTAATCGTTTTTCAATTAGTTAAATATCTATTAAAATCTATACAGCACCGATTGTTGCGCAAAATTTTCAGAAATGTTTTAATCTTTCACATCTCGATCGTGTGCAACGAAAGGATTCTGTAGTATATCATATGAAATACGCAACATTAAAGGACTCTGCAATATGTGTCCATGAAATATTTCAATACTCAATGAGAAATGATAATGGAATCGATATCGAATCGTTAAATTTGATGATTTCGATGTCAAATCGATATCGATTTGATGTCGATTCCATTGTCATTTCTCACTGGGCAGGAATGTTTTTAAAATCTATCATATACAATAAATTGGAAAACAGAACAAAAAATCATCATGACATTAAAATGGCTTCAAAATGTTTACTAAAAGTAATTTGTTAACCATTTGAGTCACTTTCAATCTATCTAATTATGTGTCTTGCATTATGACATACGTGGCTAAATTGTATTTATTTTGTATCCGTTTTTTTATTAAAAGGAATGTAATATTCAATACCTTTTTTATGCACTTGGCGTATATTTTTTTTTTCTTAAAGAGGTTTTTTTTAGAGATTTCACTGTTTTTTGTAAATTTTTGAGAAGACAATGTCATCGACGCCAGGAATCGCTCGAAATCGCCCGGAGTCATTCGGACTCGATCCGGAGTCGCCCGAAATGTCCCGGAGTTGCTCGGCGTCGCCTCGGTCGCCCAAAGTTATTAGAGGTTATTAAAGTTCAATATTAATAAAAATAGTGCAATTCTTTGATCTGGGGGTCAATTGTGTATGTATCTCGAAATGAGGTGAAAATAGATCTGTTCGCGTTGCATGCACTTTTTGCATGTTTGTTTTCTCTCCTTTCAAAACCAAATATATATCTATCTCATTTTAAGTGTAAAAATATTTGGAGATTTTATGCAACGCGACAGACCTAATTACAAAAGTGAGTAAAAGTTACTAGATATTAACCAATTAAATTATGAAAGTTCTAGTGAATTTGTTCACTTTTGTAGAACTATTTGTTCACTTTTTTTTAGATTAATGATACTTTCACATGCAGCATACTTGCAAGTTAC
>NW_017304196.1:157647-171674 GCF_001594115.1 Trachymyrmex septentrionalis | reverse complement strand
TATTTGTTCACTTTTTTTTAGATTAATGATACTTTCACATGCAGCATAACTTGCCTAAGCGTAACTTGCGTCAGTCAAAGACAAATCGTCTCAACTAGAATAATGCGTAGTAGCTGATACAATTTGATACGATTTGATTAGTTAACGCAAGTTACGTTTACGCAAGTTTCACTGCATGTGAAAATAGCCTAAGTTTCCACCGAGGTTAGAGTTGAGTCAGAGTGCAGAACTAACCAATCACAGTCAAGCATTTCCCTTCTATTTGACTATACGATGGAAATACTCGACTGTGACTAATCATTTCCTACACTCCGACCGGCACATATGTGCGGCAAGCGTTTCCACGTCCAGCGGAAGCCATAAAGCTTAGGGTGAAATCACACGGTGCGGAAAAGAACTGCGGAATAGAGAATGCGTCATTAAAACAATCAATTACCTATTCGGAATAACGTAGAAAAACGCTGATTAGTCGCTTCTATGCATTCTTTATTCTGCAGTCGTTTTCCGCACTGTGTGATTTCACCCTTACTGCTTATGGTCACTTAAAGTAAGGTTGTGGACCAAGCATAAAGAGTCTCTAGCCTAGATAAGTCGCAGCACGCAAATCGCATTTACATTTGAATTCACGATAGCCAATCAGAAGCGTCAATGACACTGGCGAATGTGTTTTGGGCTTTAGAAAATGTATGCTGATATTGCTGATGTATGTATGCGCAATAGCATCTTGGGCAGTTGGCTTCTTCCATCACTATCTACCAGTTCTACTTTTCACCATGGATAGAACTTGTAAAATGGCGTCTCACTGAGACATTCCTGTATTTGTGCGTTTGTTACGGATCATTATTGATTGCGGTCATTGTAATCATTTGGATCGTTGGAATTGCTCTGTGTAGTGATTTTATGTTTCATCTATTAATTATTTACTAAAGTTTCATTATGGGGTAAGTAAATTATACAAAAACTTAATTTAATATTGTATTAGCAACAGAAAGAAATTTGATCTCGATTTGATGAAAGAATGGAGAAAAATGAATATATTCTCTTTCTATCATGAAAAATTATTTTACCAAGATATTTATTTCAACACATAATTGCAGCACATCAGATTTAGAAGGTCCTGAGTGTAAACGAGAATCTTTAGGATTAGATTCTGATGCAGATGGAGTAATTGATCAAAGAAAGAAAAAAAAAAGAAAACATAAGCATCATAAGCATAAGAAGGAAAAATTAATTGAAAGAGACGATGAACGATTGGATAAGCAAGAAAGGTAATGGATATTTTTTAGATGAACGTAGTGTAATGTGAATTATTTCATCTTTATTTAATGTTGACAAACAACAAGGATTTAATGATTCACTATGTTACCCTATTCTTTCTGGAAAACATCCAATATAACTAAGCGATACATTGATTACAATTAAAATTATAATTATAATTATACCTTTTTGTAGACGAAAACATAAAAAACACAAAAGACAGAAAAGAGATAGAAATATGGAAAATGGTACTATAGAGGAGAAAATAAACTCCAATATAGTGCATAAAGAAATTGATATGAATGGAAAAACAAAAACTTCTGTATTAGAAGTTGTTTCTACAGAAGAAAGTGAAGATGAAAAATTGATAGATCTTGATTCTGACGAAGTGGATTGTACAATCATAGAAGATGATATTGATCTCGAAGAATTAATGAAACAAAAGGTACATAAATATTTTTATGATTAGTTAGAATAATTCTAGATTATGATGTGTACACACACACACACACACACAATTCATACATATTTATAGTATGTGCAATATAGAGTTCTTAATTACATAAAAATATGCAGAATCCTAATTCAAAACATGAGAAAATTATATTATGAATATAGGTACATATCATTTAGATCTCTTTTACTTTTTATATTATAATAAATTAAAAAAAAAATACTTGTCCTTTTTCACTATAAAATATGCTATATCATGTTATAATATGTGTGACCAGATATTTATGAATATATATATGTGTATAATTTTAAAATACAATACCAGCATATACATTTTATGCGTAATCAGTGGTAATGAAATATCTTCATGAATATTTGTACTTACTGTAATTGCATGAATATTTGTACTTACTGTAATTGTACAATGTGTAGGAACGATTGCAAGCATGTTTAGTACAATATCTCTCGGATGAATCTGAAAAGGGTGAAGATAAAGAATTACAAGAAGAGGAAGAAGAAGAAACAAAAACAATTATGGAAACGCCTGATGTAATACTTGTGGAAGATGATAGCGATACTAATGATATACTACCGAAGAAACGAGGTAGAAGTAAATCAGGCAGTAGAGAACGTAAGAAAGTGATAAAAATCGAAAGACGTGTTATAGTTGATATGACTAGAGACAGAAAAATTCGTGAACAGCATAAAGATAAGAAAAGAGATTTTGACAGGAAAAGAGATGAGAAAATCCGCTTTAAAGAAGAAGGAAAAAGAGAAGAAATTCGAAGAGATGATAGATCTTCGCGAAAAACTAGTGAAAGGCAGAAAGAAGAAACGAGAAAAGACGAATCCAACAGAAAAGTTGACGATGATCAGCAGAAACGTAAGGATCTGTCATCAAGAAGGGATGAGACACGGAAAAAAGAATCAGATAGACGGTAAGTAAGGAAAATTATTATTATTATTACTGCTATTCGTTATTTAATGTAATTTATTTTAAAAAATATGTTGAAATAGTATTATATTAACTATTAATGTATATAGAGAAGAAAATCGAAAACGAGAGCAATCTTCCCGTCATAGTTTAAAAACTAATAACGAAACAAAAAGTTCAGATAATAAAAGCCGCGACAGATTGGCAAGTCGCGAACGTCAAAACAGCCGAGATCGTCACATTAGTCACGATCGACGCAGTCGTGATAGATTATCTAGCAGAGAGCCTCGTCGTCATGCTAGTCGCGACAAAAGGGATAGCAAAAGCAAGGATCGGTATGGAAATAGAGATCGACATGACGGTAGTCGTGATCGACGAGACATCCGGTACCACGATCATCGACTCGAAGATCGATCTCGCAGTACTGCAAGAAGATCACGTAGCCCTACTCGAAACAGATCAGAAAGAGAACGAAACGATCGGTATAAAAGATCCAGATCTCTTTCTCGAAGTCATAGAGATCGAGACAAACAAATCAGAGATCATATTAGAGATCGTGAGAAGGATAGAGACAGAAATAGCAAGCGAGAACGCAATGATAAGTATAAGGATTCTTTATCGGAAGGTCTTAAAGTAGAACATTCAGATAGTTCGAGTGAAGAGGACATCAAAGATATCGATATCGAAGAAGAAGAAGATGAGGAAGCTATAATAGAACGTCGACGAAAACAAAGAGAAGAATTGCTCAAAGTAAGTAATACATGTTCTCGTCAATGTCATACATATGTCCGTTAAATACATGTTACTTGATTATTGGCCATAACCACAATGTACATCTTTTTCTATCTACAGAGATTAAGTGGACCAAATGAAGATTCAAATATGTCTGCCGACATTAATGTCGTTGGTTCTCCAGAAAGCCAATCTAATATATCGCAAAAATCTGTAGATATACCATCTAATAATAATGAATCCATTTTGGAGAGCCATACTCCACCACTGCCCACAGAAAAACTAGAATCTCCGCCTCCAGCCAAAAAAAGAAAGTCCAGATTTGAGGACACACCACTTAATGAGCCTGACAAAACTGGGAAAATGTCTGAAAGGTTTAAACAAGAAGAAAAGCAAACTTCAAAAAAATCGAACGAATGGGACATGTTCGCAGAAGCAGATAATATTGGTGATTTTAACGTATGTTTTATTTTATTTGACTTTTCTCTTTATTAACATGTTTATTTTGATCTTTGCTCTCTAAATCTTATTATCTTTTATCTTAAATTTTTTATTATTTTTTACCTTTAATTTCTTATTATCCAGAGTCCTACGCTTGAAGGAAAACGTCAAGGAGGACCAGACAATCCTAGTTTGACAGATAATTGGGACGATGCCGAAGGATATTATCGGTTAGTTATATATTCTTTGTCCTATATCATTGTTTTAATTTAAAAACTAATGATGAGGTTGAAAACTAATAATAATGATATAATTTGTTTCTCAGAGTACGTGTTGGAGAAACGCTAGATGCACGATACGTAGTCTATGGATATACAGGTCAAGGAGTATTTAGTAACGTAGTAAGAGCAAGAGACAGCGCTAGAGGAAATTTGGACGTAGCTGTGAAGATTATAAGGAACAACGAAATAATGTAAGCATAATACATTTCCGATTTTGAGTCGATCGCAGTATATAATATTGTTTTCACTCTTACAGGCACAGAACTGGTTTAAAGGAACTAGAAATTCTTAGAAAGCTGAATGACGCTGATCCGGAAGATAGATTTCATTGCTTGCGACTATTTAGGCATTTTTTTCACAAAAATCATTTGTGTATGGTTTTTGAACCTTTAGCTATGAATTTAAGAGAGGTATGTGTATATGTTTATTTGTATAAAATTTACAATATCTAGAATGATTAAATCGCGATAATTATGTTTGTTGGGCAGGTTTTAAAGAAATATGGCAAAGACGTTGGCTTACACGTTAAAGCGGTAAGATCGTATACGCAGCAACTTTTTCTAGCACTAAAGTTATTAAAACGTGCGAATATTCTGCATGCTGACATCAAACCGGATAATATTCTAGTCAGTGAAAGTAAACTAGTACTGAAACTCTGTGATTTTGGCTCCGCATCACACGCTCACGAAAATGAAATAACACCATACTTAGTTTCGAGGTTTTATCGTGCACCCGAAATTAGTAAGTATTTTACTTCGTTACAAAATCTAATTATTGCTATTTGATCTTTCATATATGTACATATATTACCAAAAATATGTATACATATATGTATACAGGGTATTTGATATTAAATGTAATAATCGTTCATGGGTAGATAAAGTGGACTAAACTGAATCGAAAAGTCCTCTACTGTTTTGCAATTTTTACTTTATGGACTATGTTACGGCTCGATTTTATGAAATTGACCAATCACAGTCATTCTATTTTTCAGAGGAATAGTTATGATTAGCCAGTTTTAGAACATCGATGTTATTAGCTTCGGTAAATCGAGTCATGTAAACGTAGTCAGTTACTGAGATATTAATTTTTAAAGACCGCTAAATAAGCACTAATATTTACGGTCGTATCGCCAAATGCAAACGTGCGGCATGATACGACCGCCCTTGGTAATCATGGGCGCCTACTATAGCATAGCTGTGTTCCAAAATTTATTGCTAGTACTGAATACCTATAGTGCACGTAAACGTTAATTTTGAAACACAGCTTATGCAATCGTCTAGCGCAGAGAGATGTTTTCTTTCGCCGCTCATGCGTTGCCAAGATTACTTGTAGTAAATCATGGCAGAATTAATTTTGTTTATGTAATTCCGTCGTGATAGTAAACATGATGGAAGTTTCTTCCATCATGGTTCTATCTCGTCACACGCCTGTATTTGGCGATAGGTCGTGCTATTTAGCGATCTTTATTAATTAATATCTCGATAACTCTCTCTCTATTGCAAAAATAGCAAAATGGTAGAGGATTTTTCGATTAATATTAATATTATTTATAAACGCAATTTTGTTCCGTATTTATACACGAAAGCAATGTCGTATATTACCATAATTGTTTCTAATATATGCAGATGTAAAACATGTCAATATCTTTTTAATTAACGATATGTACGTTAGCATTGTTAATCTTCGACTAAATTCGTTACATTCTGATTTATATCTCGCAATATTGGCTTGATTGGCAATCTTAGTGAACTACGTACAACGACTTCGCAAATATTAGCTTTGATTTCATTTTGCGCTAAATTGAAATAGGCAGTTTAATGAGAATCGTAAGATGTTTATGTGTGTGCTCTCATCTATGTACGCGTATAGTTACAAATTTTTTGCAATAAAAAAACTTGGCTAATTGCTATCATAACATATATTATTTCACTGAAAATCGAAAAAAATTTATGATATACGTGCATTATAAATTAGTTGGGCTGAATTTTCGACATTGAAAAAATGAAATTGTATCTGGAATCGAATGTCTAGAATCGAAAGTAATATCGTTATTTTCTAGTTCTTGGTATACCATATGATTTTGGTATTGACATGTGGTCTGTGGGATGTACCATATATGAATTATACACGGGAAAAATAATGTTTTCGGGGAAAACGAATAATCAAATGTTAAAGTACTTCATGGATCTAAAGGGCAAAATGCCAAACAAGCTAATTAGAAAAGGATCATTCAAGGATCAGCATTTTGACAGCAACTGCAATTTTCTATATCACGAAGTTGATAAAGTTACTGAACGGGTGAGTCTATTTTATTATTTTCCATAATAAGATCTTAAGTTGCCATGATAAAATCTTAAATCTTAAGTCGCGCAACGCAGCACTGTAAATAATATTACTTTATGCGCGGAATGTGGAAACAGAAGAAATACAACGTATCAGTTGACAACGCTGTACCGTAATGTTCTTTATATGTATTTATGAAAATAAATATTTGCCGTACGTGCAATGTTTGCTGATTAGTATGTTTTCCAGGAAAAAGTCGTTGTAATGTCGACGTTACCAGCCACTCGAGATCTCAGCGCAGAACTCGGTGGAAATTCTTTACCACCGGAACAAAATCGCAAAGTCGGACAACTAAAGGATTTGCTGGAACGAACATTGATGTTGGATGCAGGGAAGAGAATCACTGTGAATCACGCTCTGGCGCATCCCTTTATACAAGAAAAGATATAGGTAACCCTGTCCGGGGTCCTTTAGCTTCGAAAAATTCACTGACGTAACTTTGTAAAATTATGCCGTTAACAATCCTTTCTATTAATGTTAAACGTCATTTGATAGAAGCGCGATGTGTCTCTCTCTATTTCTCTGTCTCTTTCATGCTTGTTTCTCCCTCCCCAAATACTTTTGTTTTTACATATAGAATATTCGTATTTTTTCTTTTTTTTTTTCTTTTTTGTTTAGCAGGAAGAGGCGGTGCAAAAAAATGTGAGCGTTTTGCAACAGAGGGAAAATATAGTTGTAATGTTGCACAAAACCGTACGCCATGAGCAATACTGTATGAATCCGAAGGTATTATTTAATTGCGTGTAATTCTTGTCAGATGGATAGAGTATAATATTTTTATACTCGATGTAATAATTGTGAATACAATAATAATGTGAATAAATTCCACCATTATGTATAGATAGTATCTCTAATATAGATTAGTCTGTGTTGTAACACGTATCTGGAAATAATTCGAGTTATAGATACCAATTTTCCTGTTTAAAATAGAACTTGTCGATTTCCATAGTTACGTTATTTAGAAAGAAAATGGAATTAAAAAACGACGACCGCCTCTTTCAGCATAAACTGGTACAGTTTTCTTTTTCTAATTCTCCTGATCTGGAGAGCAAGACGTCCTTACGAATAGCATCTTTGAAATGATTATAGATCATGCGTCCTTGAAATTGTACGTTACGTATTCTCACAAAGCGAGAGAAAGGTTCGTATATATAAAGAACTGTAAGTCCCTTGGATGGATCACATATTGTTCGATCCATTTTAGAGTATCCCATCAGCGAGCATACGTGCATATACAGCATTAGAAGCCTTAGTGGCAAAAAAATCTGTTTTAATTGGAAGATAAATTGTATAGTGAATAGGTCAGTTATATTGAAATAAAACGACACATGCTTAATACAATGAGAAGAATGACCTGCATTTTGTCTTTTCAATCTTAAATCATGTGAGTGAATATGTTCAGTCCAAGTATTATAATATTCTTATTAATATTTTTCTCTCTTTTTCTAATTCTCTCTGCCTCTGTTTTTTCTTCATTTTTATCTTTAAAATTTAAAAAGCGTTCCAGATTAAATATTTAATGAATCTTGCTTTATGTAATGATAATAGACATACACGCACACATACATACATATATATGTATGTATCTCTCTCTCTCATTCACTCACACACACACACGCACACACACGCGACACATCATGTGCATATATGTTTGTACATCGGCCGACATATGTGTAATAGTAAACGCAAAAAAATGCATATACTATATATATATATACGTACATACAAATAATACTATCTTATATTTCTACAATATGATATATATAATCAAACATATTTATATTAATGCTAAATAGAAATAAAAATATATATATTTGCTACATCACGATGCAAAATTTAAAGATAAAGGCGGTCATCAAGGTGTTATATGCAAAATAATTATTATTAAAACGTTACTTGTTGCAATCTGTGTTAAGTAAGAATCTTATTGCTGCAAGTACAACACTTCGATTTCTGATTTTTTTATACTTCTTCACAAATTCTTAAAATCGCTAATTCTAAATTCGAAAATTTATTGTAGTTATTTGAAATTAGAACTGAATATCGATGCTGTTGTGAATGGTTCACGGTGTGATCTTGAATGTGACAAGATTATACGAGACTGCTTATGTTTCAGATGTGTCTTCGATTCAAACATCGTTAAGTGCGACCGGACCTTTCAAGGGCCTTTAGCGCCGATCCCGTTACAAGGTATTCATGGGGAATTGCCTGGGATATTTAGCGCAACTACTTTTCAATATATGTTCAGAACCGTTTAATTCTGAAGTCATAAGCCCTACGAAAATAATTTGAGTTTTGAAAATGTGTAATGAACTTTTCATAACAATATAGGCATTTTATTTGAGGCGAAGTATAATAGAATTTCGATCAAGTTTCCTAAATCTCATAAATAATTGCAATAACGTTTGAATATTTGCATTTTTTTTTTTAATAAAGATAGTTAATACGCGATACGTGTTTTAGTATTTTTGTTTCAAGAAAAGACAATGTAATAAAATATCGATAAATGATGAAAACAGAAAAAGATATATGTTCAATAAATATTACGATTTACGATATTAAACATGAAGAAAAAAATCGGTAAATATGAATTTCACGCAGTAATTGAAGTGTGATTAAAATAATATGATTTTTAGAAATAAAATAAAAATATAAATAGTTTAATAGAAAATTTCAATTTTTTCTTAGTCATCTTCAATTCATAGTTGACAATGTACATTCAGAAACATATGACTACAAGGCCTAGAGTATTGTTACTGAATATATTCCACTTCTAAATGTTGACCTGAATATATGTTCACTAATTTACTTCAAGCCTTGTAGTCCATACGTTTCTGACATAGTATTCCTCTAACAAAGATTTTTCACAGATATGAATATCTGTGCATCGTCGATTGTAAGCTGAGCATGACTCCAAGAAAAGTCAAAACGTTTATTTAAACTATTTACTTCTAAACAATTGTTTTATATAAAAGTTATGCGTTCCGCGGATTTCCTCCGTGTCCAGATCCATTCTTGGAATGCCAATGTTTCGTAAACGTGTATCAGGTTGCTCCTCGTCCTAATGAAGTGGACTGCAAGGTTCACGAAACATTGGCATTCCAAGAATGGATCTGGACACGGAGGAAACCCACGAAACGCATAACTTTTATATAGAAAGCACCCGTGGAAGCCTGAAGAATATTAATAATTGTTTTATTTTAATCGCGCTTTCATTATCATGCTAAACTCATATTTGCCGTTCTTTTTTCCTTAAAAAATATATATTACGGGAATGTTTCAATACAGAAGTAAAAATATACTATGAAACTATAATTAAAGAGAATATATGTATCGTTCTAATTGGCAATTTGGTAATGTTTCACTTGTAGCCCTCCCTGTGAGGAGGGGAGGCAATGGAAGAGGTGATGAAAACAATTGATGAGGAGGAAAGGAAAAATGCGATGTACTTGCGCCTACTGTCGTGTCTACTGCGTAAAAGTACATGCACTGTCACTAAACACAGTTCAACAAGGTTTATAGAAGGTTTAACTAGATTTATATCCGCGCGCTAAGGTTTCTCTTAAAGTTGCTTGAGATTACAATGAAGGACTCGTAAGTATGTATACAGGTAAAGTACATGATTATGAAATTTTCACGTGACATTTATCATGAATATAAATGATACATTTATACTTTTTTCTTTCAAAAATTATATTAATTGAAAACTAAACTGTTCAGTTGCAAAAATTAAAATTTTATATAATATTAATATTTGCGATTTTCTTGAGTTTTTAGATATTTAAAGGTCACACTCGATGAAAATGAAAAAGCAGATGCTATAAATACATTATTTTCGAAACACTAGCTTGCTCTTTTTCTGTTCCTTTCATTTCCTTTTTTCCCCTCCTTTTCTTTCATATACACGTACACACACTCTCTCATTCATTTACTCACTCACTTTCACATTATTTTTTAAATACTCAGAAAATATGTAGAAATATTTTAATGTGAATAAAATCTAATAAATTTATAAATATAATTATTTTTTTTATAATAACATTGTTTTTCTCGATTTTAGAAAATATATCTTTGGAAGCAGGAGGTTTATGATATAAGAAGATATCTTTGTATCAAGTAACAAGTTATATATCATTTTATTGAAAAATATACAGAAAAATACAGAAAACAATGATTCTATCATACATTAATACATTCCCTAAATTTTTCTCAAGAATCATTTTATTATATTATTACATGTATATAATAATTGTACACATAATATATCACAAAATAAGAACAATAAAAGTAATACCATTTTAAATCTCTTTAAAAAAAATATGCTACATTATATAATTAATAAGCAATTTGTTATTTTTTTCGTCTATATATAACAATGTACCAATATAGTTGGTTGCATGTCACAAGTGAATAAATTCATCAATTTATTTCTTAATACACTGTGCAGTTTAAATGGTTTAAAGAAATTAATAATTTCATTGATATTTTCTAAATATAAAAATCACAACAATATATGTTTTACATATAGTCACCTAATTTGAATTTACATTTTTTTCTTTTAGGTAATATTTGCATTATTTTTAGTGCCTAATCCGATATCCATAAAAATGATTTTTCTTCATCTTCCACATGAAGCTTTTATGCTTCTTAATCTCGTTCTGGATAATATTGGATTAATATTTTGGAAAGTTGTTGAGCTAATTCCATCGATGATGCGCACAATGTTCTTCTGCTCATCACGTCAAATGGGCCTCCTTTTAACGCGTAAAAACAAAATGAATTAGTTTTGCGTTACTTTGGCGTTTATTTCCATCTTATATCGTATCTCTTATTTGACTGTGACTGATACATAATGTTTGTAATTGTTTACCAGCTGGATCTATTGACACACCGCCAGCTTCTCGAACAATAAGATCTCCGGCTGCAACATCCCACGCATGTATACCAAATTCAAAAAAAGCGTCAACACTACCAAGAGCCACCATGCACATATTCAGAGCTGCAGCACCAAACGATCGTATTCTGTAGGATAAGTAAATAAATAAATAAATAAATCTCTTTGCACATACAAAATTAGAAATTGTATCCTGTAAATGTGTCTTACCCGTGTACATGTGGTATAAGGAGCGTTATATTTTGTAGGACTATTTTCAATTTTTCTGGATCTCTACTAGTTCCCACTTCTAACATTACTAATGCCTTACGCAATTCTAGAGTAATGACAGTTAATTAAATTTAACAAAATAATTAGAAAGGCTGTCGAATTATATATTAAAAATATTGATTTATATGTTGTATATATTGGAATTTTTGTACTAAAATTTAAATAGTTGCGTATAGTGATATGAAAAAGATTTTCAAAATTTGAAGCAAATGCAGGATTATCTTTTAGATACTACGTATAATACCATAAGATATATGTATTTCAATTTACTAATCGTTTGGAAATGTTCGTTTTAATAATTATCCATACTACATATAATCGAGTTTATGATTAAAGTATTAACAAAACATTTTATTAAATATTTTGAGCGAATATATAAACACTTAACTATAAAGATCTATCGGAAGGATATTATATATATAATCCTATCAATATATACTTTATTTCTAATGAAAAATATTAGAGAAATTACCCTTTTCATTGGATACATGAATCGGAGCACCATTGAGAAAAGCGCCCTGACCTTTGCGAGCGGTGAAAAGTTGCTCCAAAATTGGATTATATACTATTCCTATTTCCGTTATTTTATTAATAAGTAGCGCAACCGAGATGCATGTATATGGTAAACCGTGAACGAAATTCATCGTGCCGTCGATAGGATCGATTATCCATGTTGGAGCATTCGTTAATTCTATTTTTTGTCCTGAGGAAGTGCTTTCTTCGCCAATAAACCTTTCATAAAATACATATGTTTACTTTAGAACAGATTAGAGAATAGATAACAAAATTATATCCTCGCTCGAGCTTTAATAGCTTTAGCTGTTAAAACAAATTGAATTTGCATTTAATTTTTTCCAAAAGTATTTTCAAGATATTTTTGCTATTATAAAATATTTCTTACGCATATTGCATTATGTTTTTGTCTGCTTACCTGTGGTTGGGATATCTGGATGATATTCCATCAATTAAAAGTTTTTCAACTTTTTGATCCCACTCCGTAACCAAGTCAATACTGCATGATTTTGTAAGTACATCTTTACGTTGATAAATTTTTTCCCTGACAATCTGCAGATAAAATATATAAAGCACAATTAAATCTTTTAATTTTTTACACAGACAGTGCGGCAGTATCGAGAAAAAACTGGATACTTCAGTAAGTAGTGTAATTAATTTATCATCTTTAAAGTCAGATAACTATCAAAGTTACTTGTAAACAAGTGTGCCATTGCTATGAAAAACGTGATTAAGATAGGAACAAAAGTATAGTTTGTTTTCTGACGTCTTTTTATCTCTCGAATTTGTATTCTCCTATATTCCCCTTTTTGTTTCAAGACTTGTCATGCGCGCTACCATTTATACTTCTTTCACACTTATGATACTTGGAGCCATTTTTACCAACTCCGATTAACTCGATCGGCAGAATCACTTAAAACAATTTGTCTCTAACATACAATTAATATTTCGTTGACATATGTATTAATAAATATATTTCTATTAATTAATTTGATGGTTTTATTCATATTATTAAATAAAATAGTGCTGATTAAGCTAATCGGAGTTGGTCAAGGAATAGCCTTTATGCAATCTATGTCGTGCAGATAACATATAAGCGATCTCGTGGATTTATGGATTTTTCATGATATAAGTGTATTTTATAGATATATTAAAATCATGGAAATTATGCTATGGTGAAATTAAATTCTATCATATATTCGTCAGGCGGATCGAATATTGTCGCGCGAGTATCGCGGCGATTAAAAAGATTGCAGAATGCAGCTACGCTGCAGCCAAAATATCTTCGATAAATTGTATCGGCAAACTACGTTTTTGTTAGAAATCAGGGATACTATGCACAACTAATCATTTAACTGATCGACTTACCGAACCAGCTTGCTTTACAAGTCGCAAAACCTCTGTGTAATACTCGTCGACATTCGACATAATTTATGTGGTGTAAAAAAACACTACTGAAAGCTTTTTTTACACACCACAAATAACTGCACTGTAAATAATTCACTTGAATTTATTTTCGTTCTCGTTATCACTAACCGGGCGATCGTTGTCTTTCACAATCTACCGCTGCCTGCCACTGAATGTGACTGAATAAGTACGTATAAGTACGTTCTGCACTGAATTACACCTGTCGACCGTCGACGACCACGACGACTCCTGTAGAGTTCGTCGGGTCGACATCTTTTGATGGCTTCGTTTCGTACAGCTTCGTACTTGGTAACATGTAGTCGTATGTATGTATATACATCATACATATACTGATACACATTGTACGGATTATACCTACTTATTGGCTTCTCCACCACTCGCCGTACCAATCGATTCTCGCCAATCCTTGCACTATTGTATGCACAGATAAGAGATGTGTGTGCGCGCATGAACGTACAACATATATATATATATATAT
>NW_017304196.1:150293-157547 GCF_001594115.1 Trachymyrmex septentrionalis | reverse complement strand
TATATATATATATATTTTTTTTTGTCTTTTATATGTCTTTTTTTTATATCTACATATACAATACACATGTACATTTACTATTATACCTAAAGTTTTGTTCCACAAGGAATGATATGTATGTTACGTAACTCCTAATAAGGAGCACGAGGCAACTTCCGTTTATAAGTACAATCCGTATATTAGGTATTTTAATCACATATTCTTTAAATAGCCGTAAGGAAAACGGCTCGTCTTCACTTCAATCTCATCCAAGAATATATATGTTATAGAACAAAAATATGGTAAAAGTGATAAGCCATCCTGTGTATATGCGTACACATAAGCAATTTTAATATGTTTATATACATATATTGTATTATGTACACACACGCACATGCACGCACGCACGCATATATATATATATATATATACACACACACACACATATATATATATATATATGTATATATATATATACATACACGTACTCTGATAGCCAAGTCTGTAGAAAACAGATTTTTTTAATGTCTGCTACACACTATGTCAACAAAATAACAACAGAATTAGACATACTACTGTAGACAGACTGTTAGAAAAAACGTAACAGAATCTGCAAGCGTCAGATAATGCTCAGTTCCTACCAACAATTTGCCTTCATATTATATCGACACGCGATGTTAACAAAACACAAGCCTAATGCGGACGCAGTGATGGCAGACTGCCGTCATTTTCTGCTCGAATCTGCTGACAGTCTGCTACAAGACTGCAGACATTTTGCTATCTGGGTATGTACACATCCATATACGCACACACACGCGCGCGCGCGCGCGCACACGCACACACACACACACACACACACACACACTAAATAGCAGAAAACAAAATTTCTTTTTCACATCATAGTTATGATGCAAATATGCAACTATGTACTACATTTGTTCATTAAATAACAATTGTTAGTAATGGTGCAACCAGCGTTCTGCTATCGTGCTGTTTGTTACAATTTACTTGTATTGAATGTTTTCTGTCTTTGTGCAATTAATTTCAAACTTAACGTTGGACTTAACAAAAAAAGGACACTTAGGCTTACTGACGACTTACATAGCTTATGTAGGATATGTATCGGAGCCGTAGCGATTCCTTGAGGAGAGCGATTAATAATTTAATTAATTATATTAACAATATTCCTTCGATATGTCCCTTTGATCTATTCAAAAGGGAAATGTGAAAAATAAAAAGACATATCCAAAGAATAACATTTTGACTCACTTGAAAATCTTGAATGATAACATTAAAGTGATGATATCAGATTGATTGAATCCGACAAAAGAACGACAATTTTATACATTTTGTAGTTGTACGCTCGTAATTGTTAAATTGATGTCTGAATATACTATAAGATACAGAAAAATACGCGTCTCTGATATCGTGCAAATACATATATATACTGGCTTCAATGTGCAATCTATTACTTTTTATATTATAGAAAATTTCTCGGAAATTGTACGATATATGCTTCCGATATTCAGCAAATCGACACGAAAAATTCTTTCAAGATATTTTCATTTTCCTATAATAGAAGAAATATGTATTTTAAACACATGGCCTTAATTCAAATAGAAGTTGAATAACAGTTTCATCGGCCAATGTTGACGTGTCTCCGATATTCCTATCGCCTGCTGCAATTTTTCTCAACATACGTCTCATAATCTTGCCGGATCTTGTTTTCGGTAGAGCCGGAGCATGTTGGATGACATCCGGTTGAGCAAATGGGCCAATTCTTTCGCGTACTATTCAAATTATATTAATTTATTAAATAGCGCATATTAGTTACGTGTTAAGTAGAAAATAGTATTAAATACTTGAATCGATTAATTTACAATTGACTTACCTTTCTTTTTAAGCTCGACTTGCAATTTTTCGTCGAATGTCATCTCTGCGTTCGGAGTTATGAAACAATATAGACATTGACCTTTAACAGGATGCGATTTACTGACTACTGCAGCTTCAGCTACCGAAGAATGTTCCGCCAACACACTTTCCACTTCAGCCGTTGACATTAAATGACCGGAAACGTTCAACATATCGTCGATACGACCAGTTACCCACAGATACCCATCTGCGTCGCGTCTCGCTCCTAAAATCGTCAATTGAAACAAAGATTAGATTTATATCATTTTCGTGTTATTCCATCATTTATTGCAATCGATCGAAATTAAGTTATAAATGAATTTACAAAAATTAAGTTTTAATTTATAAAGACGAGAGAGAAGAAAGACAGACTTCCTATATATTTTATATATATATATAATCGTAAAATTTCAAGTCATAAGGAACAAACGCGCAACTGTGATTGGTCAATTCCTTACGCCTTCAGACTTTACGATTATTATATACGATTCCTATTGTAGACCTTGCATTACATCACGGCTTGAACCTTGAACTCTTATCTGAATTAGGCTACAAACCTAATCCGTCGTGTTTCACTATTAGACAGTTGACTTTGACAGGTTCTGAATACACACCTGATCTGAATCCTGATCAAAATTATCAGAATGTAATTAAATTGAGGGACCTACGCGTTCACGAAATACGCAAAGCAACCGTTTAATTTAATTCTCAACGATAAGTGACATACAAATTTCGAATAATATAAAATGGCACTTCGAAGAATCAAAGCTCGTCAGATATTTGATAGCAGAGGCGAACCGACTTTGGAAGTCGATGTGATCACCGATATCGGCTTATTCAGATCATCGGTACCTTCTACCGTGTTACCTAATCCATATCAGGCGCGCGAGATTCGAGATGAGAACATGATGGCTTATCACGGTCGCTCAGTATTCAAAGTTGTCGATATCATCAACAACGTGATTGCTCCTCAACTGATAAAGTCAAGGCTAGAAGTTTGTCAACAAACGGAGATAGACGAGTTGCTAAACAAGTTGGATGGTACACAGAATAAGTCGAGACTTGGAGTTAATGCTATCCTCGGAGTCTCCGTAGCTTGCTGCAAAGCTGGTGCTGCTAAAAAAGGTCTACCGGTTTATAGGTCACTAGTATCATTTTATTCCTTACCTTATGACTTATGATTAAATTAATCTAATCCATTGTACAACGAAACTTATGTTTACTTATTTTCGGCCTTTTACATCTTAGATACATTGCCGAATTGGCGGAAAACAATAAATTATGCATACCTGTGCCGAGTTTTAGTATGATTAACGGAGGACGATATGCTGGCAATAATTTATCGCATCAAGAATTTATGATATTACCCGTAGGTGAGGGCGTGCGTTCATGCATATAAAATTGAGTATTCGATCTAATCGTTAAACGTCAAAATATTCGACTAGTTTTTTTATATTTTTTATATGTGATGTATATTAGGTGCTGAGAATTTTGCCGATGCCGTAAAAATGGCTACCGAAATGTATCGAATACTAGAGAGAAAAATCGTCGATGCTAAACAAATACAAGGGCCGCTTTTGATTAACGACAATGGAGCCTTCGCTCCTGATTTGGAAAATGACGAGGCCGCTTTGACCTTTTTAGACGCGTCCATCAGAGACGCGGGTTACGAAGGAAAAATTAAAATAGCGCTGGACGTCGCAGCGAGCGCTTTTTGTAAAAAAGGTTTCGCTATATTCAAAAGATCTCCTTTTAAACACAATTATCTTACGACCACATCCTAAAGAAAGTTCATGTTTACATTCATATAGGAAAATACGACTTAGCGTTCAAAACGAAGGATTCCGATCCCACTAATTACTTGGAAGCAGGAGCCTTAAGAGACAAGTATCTAATGTATCTCTCGAAATTCCCAGCGATACTCTCAATCAAAGATCCCTTCGATCAAGAAAATTGGAACGATTGGTTAATGATTGCTCATAAAGGAATTCAAGTAGTCAGCGATGATCTCACAGCAATGAATATCGAGAGAATCGAAGAAGCAATGAATAGAAATGTAGCAAACTGTCTCGTTCTGAGAATATCACAGATCGGCACTGTGACAGAAATCATTAATTGTGCGAAAATGGCGATAATCAACAATTGGAGTTATATCATGAGTGCGAGCCACGGTGAAACAGAAGACAATTTCATCGCAGATTTGGCGGTTGGGCTTTCCGCTGATCAATTCAAAGCTGGAGCACCTTGCAGGTATTAGGGTGCGAGCAATTATAACATTGAGAGTGAGAGTGAGAGTAAGGGTGAGACAGAAAGAGAGGGGGGAGGGGGAGAGGGAGGAAGAGAAAGAGAGAGAGAGAGAGAGAGAGAGAGAGAGAAGTGCTCCGACTTTAAAATTAATTTTAAATCAAATGCCAAAACATTCCTCTAGCGAGAATTATGATACGTGAAAGTCATATTCATTTAACGTTATGATAATTGCAGGGAAAGAATGAGCAAATATAATCAAATATTGAGGATTGAAGAGGAACTTGGTAAAGATGCCAAATATGTCGGAACAAAATATCAAAATACTCTAATGAAATAATCTTACGGATAGTAACGTGCCACTAACTAAATGTATACGAAACAATGAAGGGGAAAGCAGAAAGATCAGATAACGCTTACCATCCCCCGTACAATAAAATCCATTGAATCGATCAAAGTATGTATTTTGAAAACGTTGGTGATTTCCATAGAGAGTCCGCATCATACCCGGCCACGGCCGACGGAAAACGAGGTATCCCTCTCCTTCGCCTTCAATTACACGACCATCTTCATCAAGAAGCTCCGGCAAAACTCCGAAAAAAGGAAACGTCTACACATATATCGTTTCATATATCAGAAATAAATTATTTATTATAAGGAATTATATTAACGAAAAAATTCTTTACTGCAGAGCCTGGCTTCATAGGTGTAGCACCTGGTAACGGTGTAATCACATGACCACCAGTTTCCGTTTGCCAAAACGTGTCTGCTATACTGCACTTACTGTGGCCAACGAGATTATAAAACCAAAGCCAAGCCTCGGTATTGATCGGTTCACCGACTGAACCGAGAACCTGAAACGCGTATAAGCATGTGTAGACTCTCTGTATATGTTAAGCATTTGTTTTCTTTTCTTTTTTTACTAATGAGTAAGTACTGATAAGTGAGATGTACCTTAAGCGTGGATAAACTGTGCTTCTTCACAAGCTCATCACCAAACTTCATTAGGGATCTAATGGCCGTTGGTGCCGTATAAAATTGTGTGACCTTGTACTTATCGATGATAGACCAATATCGATCATTTTCTGGATAGAATGGTGTACCTTCAAACTGTAAACCATGAGATGCAGACCGAGGAAATAAAAAAGTCAAAAATGATCTACGTAAGAAAAATGTGAAAAACGCATACGTACTATAACGGATGTTGCGCCATTTGCCAACGGACCGTAAACCACGTAAGTATGTCCTGTGATCCAGCCACAATCGGCGGTACACCAATAAATATCACCTGAATGATAATCGAAAACATATTTGAAAGTTGTTGCCGCATAGATCAGATATCCCGCGGTAGTATGGAGAACGCCCTTTGGTTTTCCAGTAGAGCCACTACGTGATTATGGAAAACAAATTAGGAGAGTTACGAGTGTTGGAGAAAAACTCTGTCCATTATCGATTTTATTTTTTTATTTGGCCTCGGTATAGGTATTATAGAATAATTATACGAACGAAAGGACGGTATGCGTACCTTGTATAAAGGATAAAAAGTGGATCTTCGGCGGCCATCCAAACTGGATAACAGCTCGCTTCCGCATCCTCCATCTCATCATGCCACCAAACGTCTCGATCATCATCCCAAGAAACATTTGCAACATCCATGGCTGTACCGTTGCTAGTGCCATTCACTCCCTTCATCTTACCCTGTGGATTGTTGAGTCTTCTCAGATGCGCAACGACAATGCAGCTTTCAAGTTGATGGCCATGTTTCTTGGCCTTTGCTGTAGCTTCGTCGCAGATATTTTTCAACAGAAGTAATTTCTCGCCTCTCCACACGCCATCTGTAGTAATGAGAACCTTGGCCTTAGAATCGAGGATACGTTCCGCCAACGAATCAGACGAATATCCTGCAAACTGTGAGATTGTTATACATTATTCTTTTTTTCCTCTTTTATTGCGACGTTTATGTTTATACCATCTCATCGATATTTGTACTTACCACCACGCTGTGAATCGCTCCTATCCTCGTGCAAGCCAGCATGGCGATCGGTAGCTCCAAGATCATCGGCATGTAAATCACCACTTTATCCCCCACAGAGACACCCTTCGATTTTAGAACATTCGCAAATCTACACGTCTCTTCGAGCAACTTTCTATATGTCAGTCGCGAATAATCTTCCGGATCGTTTCCTTCCCTGACAACACAATGGATAGCATAATATCGATGAAAATTCATTCAATTCGAGAGAATGTGAAAAGTATCAATATTCTAATTCTCGCTTCAACGAATCGCGTAATATAACTCAAAGAATATACATATCCCGCACTTATGTGCAATAGAGTGAGTCAACTAAAGTCAATCATTTCATTTTTTTCAATTTTAATTTATCTTACATATACGATCTAAAAAAAATCTCGAGCGACTATGAAGCTTAGAAACGTCCTCGAATCGTGTTACGACAGAGAGAGAGAGAGAGAGAGAGAGAGAGATTGCGCATATATTTTAAAAAGACTCTTTTATGTCTATATAAGCATAATATTACATGTTAATGTACCAAGAATTATCATAGAACGGAATATACATTACATAAAGTCAAAACCTAAGTCTAGTTATGGCATTGCGAATCGTGCGAATAATTAGGAAACAATTAGGTAAATCGACTGATAAAATGAGGTAACTTTACGATAACATATATCGGTCACCACTGATTGTGAACAAAACACCTAGCTTTATTATTCCTTAATAAGATGATTATGCGTGACTTTTTTCATAACAGTATAGCGGTAATCGTAGCCGTATATTGGTAGACAAAAAGCGTAATACAACAATGATAATACTTGTGAAGACAAATTGAAATGTATTATTTAATTCGTTTACATATTTATTATTTAACGACATTGGAGTATCAATCGCGCGTCTTCTAATTTCTCATCTTTCTCATTCAACTAGATTTACAATTAATCTTGTGCATCACTATCCTTGAGCGACGTATTATTATCCTTTAGTGAAGTGAAGCGCGTCTGACCTTCATCTCTCAATCTCAATCTCTCCTCTCTAAATTCAGGGCTGAATGGTGTTTAATTTATATATATATATATATGTGTGTGTGTGTGTGTGTGTGTGTG
>NW_017304196.1:138113-150193 GCF_001594115.1 Trachymyrmex septentrionalis | reverse complement strand
TATATATATAAATTTGTACTGTTTTGTACTTTGCATTTTTACAATATTTTCATCAATTTCGTCTTGATGCTCCCTTCAACGATCAGTCGAGTGAGCGAATGAACATAGATCCGAGATTATCAAATTTTTAAAGTCTATGCATCATCGGATTTATGCTCGAATACTTGGGCTGGCACATTCGCAAGATACGAAAAAAAAAAAGAAAGAAAAAGACTTGAAACTTTGCTTGGATATCTCCGAGAGCCTTACAAGAAATAAAAAATTTTCACTGTAAATCGCGTGAGAAAATACTGTTGCGCGCTCCCGCGGAGCTCGGCGGCTCGGAGCTGACGCAACGAATGACGCGATCGCGCGCGATGCCTCGCTGACCAATGAAGGCGCAGGTGTAAGCCATATGTTGAATTTTTCGACAAATAGATGAATATCGTTTCACGACATGATTGCACGACCGAACAATCTCAATTCGTCACGTGCGCTCGACAAAGTTGCATCATCGTTCGAATCGTTCCATGATTAAAGAATACTCTAAAAGCTTGAATTCTCCAAAATGTAATTAGTAGGATGTTATGCTATACAACACATTCTCAATGGTAATCGATGATGAACGGCTGAACGACCGATACGGCGCGGGCGTAGGACATAAGCAGGCGGAAATGAAATATGTATGAAGCGTGATATCGCGAAACTCACGATCACATTCTTTACTCGTGTCTCGCGCGGTTTCGCGCGTCTTTCGCACATATATAATACCATGTATACCAAATTTCTCTTTCTAGAGATTTCTTGCGAGACAAGTTATTATCATTAATTCGCTGTTAAATCTGTTAAAGTAACAAACAGAACTTTTGCATTTCAATGATCCGTAACAGAAACAGAGGGGGACATCGATTATATTAGCTACAATAATAAAATATACCATTTTGCGTAAGCGACGCAAGCTTAACGTTTCCGAATGACTTGCATCTACTATTGAAGAATATATAATATTTTTGCATGGAAATGAACCGCGCGCGATCAGATTAGCCTGAATTAGCATTGAATTCGCTAATTCGATCAACGTATATCCTTAACTACCATCTTACCAGTAAAATGCTATTTTATCACCATTTCCGCTCTTTACATTTTTATCGAGTAGATTGAAACTTATATTTGTCGACGCTCCCTCCATCCACTTTATGAAAATGTCACCTTTGCTCAGATCGAAGTTGTACGAGAAAAACTTGTCTTCGATCGCTGGCGTTTCCCAATAAAATTGTTTGGCGATTTCACCCCAGAATTGCACCGGCTCCTTTATAGATCTAGATAAAAAAAAACAAATTCATGTCAATTCGAGCTATACCAAATGATTTCCCTCGCTACTTTTTCGCGAAAACAATCCATAATTATTATACATTTATAATTTACAATTATTATTTATAATAAATTAAAAACGTATAAAAGTTATAAATAATATAGTTATAAATAATTATGGACCGTTTTTAATTTATTGGTTATATACCCATAATTTATCTCGAATTTCCTTTAATAAAGTTTTAACATCATCATTGTAACAAGAGCTGGAAGATTCGTGTTTAACGAATCGATCCACTTCTCCTTTCTTACGTAATGCATTCTTCATTCCATTTTATTTACAAATTTATGTACGTTCGGTGCACCCGTGAATTGTGCACATTATTATTGTCGTATTTCCGCATTAATTAGATGAGTTCATAGTCCTTTCCGGCGAAATATATTACGAATAAAGTAAATATGATCTAACTCGAAGCAGCAGAGGCTACAGCTGTTAGTTAGATATACATAAATCTTGGAAACAAAAAATCCTCATTTTAAGAATTCTGAATCGTTTGCCAATTAGGAATTGCAGTGAATAATTACGATGTAATCGGAACTAAAGAAGCATAGGGAAAAAATGTCAAGATAGAGAAAGAGTAATTCCGTTCTGCATTTTTAGCTGCATTTCTAGCAGGAGGAAATCTTTCTCCACGGAGAGAAATTCGTCCCACCCTTAATGAGATCGATCGATATCGTGCAGATCGCGCTTCTATTTATGCCGTTTACAGCAGCCGATTGTTTAGATGAAAATCAACATCTCACACAATTGAAACTCTATCTCTGATTCATCTAACATTCGATTCAACTCTGTAATAACTCGTAATAACTAGATCTATAATCCGTTCACAAGTAAATATCTTCTTAAAAATCTCGCATCGATCTCTTTCGGTTTTTTTTTCCTTTTACCGTTAGTTATATCGATTCCAATCTGAGTAACAATAAGCTAAAAAATAATCAACAACTTTAGCATTTACAGCATCTATATCACTTATTCTATCGCTATTCTTTTTACGTGCTGCAACATATACTATAAAATCGCATCAGCAAACGTGCAATGATGCTTTTCGTATCTCGATAAGTAAGATAAATAGGTAGGTTCGCGGCTGTTCGCCGAACATTATACTTTCCAAATTAAACAATGATAGCTTTTTTTCCCATATGTGTACATACGTACGACATTGAATTTAAATTCGTTCATATATCTACTCACTTTTCGTGCATTCGCTTATATTGTTCCATGCTAGCGCAGTGCGCCTCTCTTGCGAGCTCCGAATTGGGGTAGTACATTTTCTCCGCCATGTTTCACTTCTCTCTTTCTCTTTCACTCTTCGATCTTTCTCTCGTCTTCGCGTTCGAAATCTCGTTCAAACTACTTATTGAGATTGGAAGATGTCTGTAAAAATAAAAAGGCCGTAATATTTGTAATATTCGTATAGTGTGTACGGAACACACTAGTGCAACGAATCGACTGTTGGCTAGTGGTGACTAAGCTCCACTAAGCCCGCTTTCCACCACTTTACCGGCCTGACCGATAAACCTCGACTGAAACGCGCGCGCAACACGGTCGACGCACCTATAGTGCGCTGTGCGTTGGGCGATTTGCGATTTGCAAATGGTGCGATGTGCGACGACTCGGACCGGAGCAGACCGGGATGAACGGTGAGCATTGGTGTAAGAACAGGTGAGAAAGAGCACTGGAGCAGTCACGATGATGAGCAGCGTACCCGATTTATACGTTCCCGTGCGTCACTTTCTCATATTTTCCATTTGATATATTCTCTTTCACTGCTGTGATTAACTGCTTTCTTTTTTTCGTCCCTAATTCACGCCCCTAATGCACGTAGCCACCTTTGAATTTATCAATTTATTATACCTACCAGTCGAATCGTAATAATAAGTCTCGCTTTCGTAAATCTTAACGCTATCCTACGTAAATAATTAGTATTTGTCTTATTCCTGCAGAGACCTTAAATTTTAAGTTGAAAGGTGCTCCAGAGCAGCTAAGGGTAAATTGACAAAGTTGTGTAAATTAAGTTATTGCTAATCACAATCAGCGATATCTTTGACTTTTCAGTATTTCATGCCTTTATGAGCAATTACATGATGTTTATAGTCGTTTTTGATTAATATGTTATTAAGGTTCGATTATTTACCGCTTTGAATTACGATTAAATTTACACACACGCGCGCACGCACGCACGCACGCACGCACACGCACATGCACACACACATGACAATCGAAAGAAACAATTTTATTAATTGACCAATTAAAAAATGCTTCGAAACATTTGTAATATCAAGTGAATTTCGGAGTGAAGAAAACAAAATTTACGAATTATATTTGAATAATTCGGCCACTGGTGACTTTTGTCATTGGTTTACTTTTCACTGGGAAGTCTAATGGCTCCTACACAGTGCACATAGAACGCGGCAACGTTTGTTGCGCGGCGGAAGTTGTCATACTAACCAATAATTCTATGTTCTTAAGTCGGCCTCACCATAAAAAACAATGCAAAACTTTTAGAAATTATGTAATACTATTTCCATTTCGCGGCATAAAGTTGGATTGAGTTCAACTTTTATCGCGCGGTGGAAATTATATCTATTACTTCCGAGCAAGCGAAACGATGATTTCGCTATCGCACTAACTTCCGCAAGCGTTCGTTACCGCGTTTTGTGTGCAGAGCCATAATTGTGGCTTGACTGTGATTAATCAATTATTACAGATTACAGCAGGCAGGATCCTACAATCCCGATTGCACACACTACTCATATCAGCTGGTGCTTAGTAATTTTTTACTGCTTTACCAATGAGAATATTTTATTTTTAAATTGACCAATTAGCGACGCATGTATGCAACATGCACTGTGTGCAATCGGAGCCTTCCCTTACAGCATATTGTTACGGCCAATATAAGATATCTTTTCGTGCATCGCTCATCCCTCGCTTTTAAGCGATAAAGAGATCACGTAACTGACAATTCATCAATGATAATTTAACGACTTATCTGAAAAGGTACCTTTATTATCTGTCTCTGATTGGTTGCGTTTACAAAAAATTTATTTTGCAGCCGTTGAAAGTTTTCTTCTCACTGTTTGGATTATACTTTTAGATCTAAAAGAATGGTCCTATCTCAACAGACAATCATAAAACGATTGCAAAATTAGTGTGTTCTACTGAACGCATTGGATGCGTTCAAGCCGGACAAAGCAGCTGGCCTATTCGCCGAGCAATCAAACATGGTTGGTAGGAGGGACTGTAACAGGGACTCTAGTTGGAGCCACAGGTAGGAACATCACTCATGCTCATTTGCTCGGCAAGTATGCTTAGCCGCTTTGTCAGCTTGAACTTGAACTCGTCTATTATCTGTTGTCAATTATCTTCTTTAGCAGTTTTTAGCCTGTATTATGTATAAGTAACGAAGAACATATATTTCATATCAATTGTCTCTGTCATGTTATCGTAAAAGTATTGTAAGAGACATAACTTGTATAAACATTTCGATAATATAATGTCGTTAGAATAAACGTTACAATAATATTTAACTTTTTAAACATGTATTATCAGTTTTATGATGGTGAAGAGGAAGTTGAGCCAAGAGTTATACCGAAACCTATAACAAAACATGATGTAAGTTGCTTCTTTAAACGCTTGTTTGTATTGTCACCTTATTTATTTTATGTAATTTTACATATGATATAAAAATATTAAAGAAATAATTTAGACAATTTTTTAGTGCTTCGTAGTGCCGACTGTGCCAGAAATATCTTTAATCTTTGAAAAACCAACAGCGAGAGATCCAAAGAATAGGAGTATCGATACTACTGATTCGTTTCCAGTGATACCAGTAAGACCTATAATCTCTGACAATACTGTGAAAGTTAGCAAGCCTACGTCGCCAGTTTTACACAATTCTGACTCTTACGCCACATGGAAGGAACAGAATTATTCTAGAGAGACTAATTCTACAAGTACAACGCATATTTCACCATTATACAAAAATACTTATAGCTATGATTATGCTGTGCCAGGTACAAGTTTACAAAATGCTTCTATACAAAAGCTACAAGAGCAAACCAAAATTAATGATAAGCAAGAAATATTGCAAAATCCTAGTAAAAATGAAAGAGTGTATGTGAAAAGTGTAAAATTTACATGTTCTGATACAGGAGATTCCTATCATCTCGAAAGTCAGACTGATTTATTATCTTCAGATAAGAGAGCTTCATCTTCTGATTCTTTACAAAGAGCACAGCTGAACATAGCTGATCGTACTATGAGAACATCTAACAATACTATTCCAGATGCATTGAAAAAACCAGAATATTTTCAGACTCCGCACACTGGATGTCAGCCCCAATTTCATGTACCTACTTCATGTAACTACTCAAATTACAATATAGACAATAATGAAACGGTAAAAACCTTATTGCAGCTTGTAAATAGTCAAAATCAACAGATAAAAAATTTACAACTCCAGATAGATAGCCTAGTAAGAATGCAGGAAGAAAATTTCAGGAACAAACCGACATGCTTATGTTCACAGCCTCTTGCAAATCAAGTATTTAGATATCCAATAAATTGTTACGACCCAGCTCTTGCTTCTTCTCTTGTACAATCTCAGAATCAAAATATAAAGAAAAATGTAGCCTCACAGAGTGCATCTGTTGTGGAGAGGCAAGATCTAGAAAACTTCAGTGAAAATAATAAGTTAGAAACAGCATTATTAGAACAGCAATCAAAAAAGGCTTTTATGGAACAAAAGGTTTCAATCGGTGTTATGACAAGTTTTGAGTTTACTGTACAAAATAACCCTTTTCCAATAGAGTCTGAAATATGTGAAAAAACAGAAGCTCACAGAGAAAGTAACAATATTAATACTAGGGCAAATACTGTAAATATACATGATACAACAGAGCCCGTTAATAGATATAAGAATACATTTACGCGTAAGCCTGGACCAGCAGCGCAATTGGAGAACATAGTCGAGGATTCTGAAAGTTATTTATCCTCTAGCCAACAGCAAAGTAGTAATTTCAATGCGAGTTCTTCTATGAAAGAATCGTTGAAATTGCATCAACATCTTTCTACTGATTTAAATCGAGAGGAAATGCACAAAGGGGCGTATATAGAGAAAGATAGTAATGTATATGAACGAGCGTCAAATGCAAGGAAAACATCAAATACATCTATGAACGTAGATTGTAGTCCTATTGGAAGTGCAAATTGCAGTGAAGCGCTTGTCAAGCAAACAAACGATTATGTTACGATAGATGGGAAAAAGTGTACCTACAAGACAAATATTAATCAACATTCCTTGCATAACGTCCATTTACCAGCAACAGATTACTACCACAACCATAGAAATAAGGAATACGCGCGCAGTGCTAATGTCAGACAAATTAAAGATATAGGTGATGATAGCATGATTCTGAGTGGAGGTGATCTTAAAATACTCGAAAGACCTCCACCAACTCCAGAACCAAGTATTCATGTTGAGATGCAGGAGTATGTAAGTGATGATGAAAGTGACAAGTTAAAGCATACTTCAAAAATAGGTTGGACTTTTTACAACAATGTTTTGGGGCAAGTTAATGAAATTTTACAAAATTCTGGTGTTATAAGCGATGAAGATCTGAATCACGCTAAAACACCATGTAATGTTGAACAAGAAAATGATAGAGAAACTAGATCGGCATTGAACACTGTTAAAGCAGCCACTTTGGAACAGCTTCGAAGACTTGGGATCAGTCTAACTGAAAATGAGCACAGAGAGTCCAATGGTAATAAGACGTATGTATCTCTGCATTAATTTTAATTTAGATATATTAAATTTGCACATTTAAATCTGTGAATTATTTTTAAGTAAAAAATTTTAAGTAAGATTTGAAAGATGAATAATTTTGCAAGTTATTAAGAAAATAATGTCTAATGTAAATACAGAGTAAATCACTGGTATAATAAGTTCTGTATGTACAGGACGTTATTGTTGCTTTATGATACATGAAAAAGGTTTATAATTGTTTTTTTTTGTTCATTTATTTGTTATATTATCATGTACATAATGATGATACTAAGGGCTCGTTTTTTATCTTTTCAAGGTTAGACTTTGATTCATCTTTTTATCCCCGTTTGGATCATCAAGCAAATATGACGCATGCTACTAGTGCTGTAAACGAAACAAATACAAGTATGCATATGAAGGCGCTGGCATTAAAATATTTAAGTGACGAACAACTGACAGATATCGCGTGGCATAAACAAGAATCGTCTTCACTGAAACACTTCATGCTCAGCAATATGCAAGGAACAAATATGTCCTTAGCCACAATGCGTTATTTAGAAAGATATCAACTTCTCCCAGGAAAGAATAACGTTCAAGCAGAGAGTAAGTATCAAGCGACGATACGAAATAATAACTTAAATATAATTATGCAACAAAGTTTGTGTCAAAGTAATCAAATTATTTGTTATAAATTTGTCTCGCGTTATTATCTATATCAGCAATATTTATGTAACGTTAATTTATATTTATTTATTTTCCAGATACTGATCAAGCATATGACAAAGTCTCATCTAAATATGATTTTAAACCGGCGGCTACAAATAATAATCCTGCCCTACGTCAATTCCCTTTTGTACAAACATCTGGAACCACTTGTCCTAGTAAAATATTAGATCTTTCAGCTTTAAAGCGACAACCAAAATTATTATGAATTCTAAAAGTTACATAAACACTACAAGAAAATTAATATAAACAATTTTTATTATGTACACGGCATATTTTTTAAAAAAATCTTATCAATAAAAACTCGAAAATTGAAATACGACTTAGCAAAGATTCGAACCCTTTTTTTATCCAAGACTGAAATCTCACTTAGTACAGATTCGAACCATACTTTGCATAAAGATCTGTATTTCTTTCTTTTCTTATATTTACAACGGAAACTTTTGCATTTTATTCAAAAATATAATTAGTACGTGAATGTCATATTTGTATTATTGATGTGTTGTGCCAAGCTAATCAACAGCAATCAATAGTCTGGTCGGAATTGGATCACGTAGTATGTACATACATCCACACCATTCCACACTTCAATCCATATCGTTATAGCCGATCCGCTCGCTTGGAGAGCCACGTTGGATACCTTTACGTTACTTTTATATACGTCATCTTTTTATCGAAAATCTGTGAAGATCTTACAAAGATAGTAAAGAAAAGCGACTATATTAGCTTTAAGGTAATTATGTTTCATACTTTTAATTGATATGAAATTATATTACTTGATGAAAACATTCAGATATTACGATATGATCACAAGTTTAGATATAACCTGAAACATTAACTGAAACGGACCATTTGCAATTCAGATGATTACCGACGTACAATTGGCAATATTCTGCAACATCCTAGGAGTTGCGCTGTTTTTCTTAGTATTCATCTTCCACTACATAAATGCGAATTACACGAAATGAGGAATGGAGAACTGTGTCATGCGAAAAAGTCTGCTTAATGTAACTTAACCTAACCTACATATGTTATTGCGTCAATTACGATTTGTATGTTTCTGTCACATTTAATCCAATAAAGTATCCAATATGTTATTTTATAACTTGAAAATGTCAGATCATTTCATTAATCGGATAATAGATAAAAATTATACAATTTTTTTTCTCGTAATCATTTCTGGGAAATAATTAACTTTCATAATTTACAACGTATCTTTATATGTGTGTGTGTATGTGTGTGTGTGTGTGTTGTGTGTGTGTGTGTGTGCGCGCGCGTGTGTGTGCGCGCGTGTGTGTGCGCGCGCGTGTGTATAAATCTCCTTTGTAAGTATCAAAATACAAATAAGACATTAAAATATCAAAAAAATGTTACGCAAATATACATATTTGATTTTAAAGCAATATGTGATGGAATATTTGCAGTGTAAACAACGTTGCAAACTCATTAATCAGTTTTAATTATTGCTTTATGATAGGTATACTTGGAACAATACATTTTTCATGTCGTTCAGATTATTTTATTTCAAGTTGAACACTTAAATTAAGGAAAATTGAAATATAATCGCAAATTTTAACTCACTTCAAGGTCAGTGCTTCAAACAGTTTATTTTATTAATTTGATACACGTAAACTGCACATATATACACAATTATATACACAGCATATATATACAATTTTTTTAAAATTTAAAATTTTTTCTAAATTATTATTTAAAATTAAACTGGTATTTTTTGTAAAAGTGACAAACAAATATACCAAGTAGTATATATGGAGAAAAAGTGGGAATGCAGATCCCACCTTTTAGCATACAAGATAATCGTACACACACTAGGTAGGGAGCCGCTATAATAGACATTGAAATAATACTCGAGCGTCTCGTGAATGTGAATTCATTTGTGTCACGTTCCACGTTCTTAAGTTTGACAGCTACTTGAGTTTAATGTTATTAATAATCATGAATTGTGTGTTAATTAATAATTTGAATACTTGCCGTTTGCATATTGAAATAAAACGTAATTTTACTGCAGTTGAAACGTGCATGTTTTAAAAATGAAGCATTTTATTCTGTGATATTTTATAGATGCAATCTCGTAGAATAGCAACAATATCATGTAAAAGTGCTTATTTACACTTTTGTGTGTGTCATCTCTAATCAATATCTTACGCATGTATATAAATTTGAAAAGAAAAAGATAAGTGCTTTTTCTATCATCTTTTTTTATCCTCAAAATCCACAAGTATCCTCGTCAGTTAATAGTAATAAAAATTTTGAATGGGTGATGCGCACATTTTCGGGCAAGTCGACGGAATGCTATTTTTCTTATTTTCTTATATAGTTACTATTTATGGGTTTCGTCTTCAAGAAGCTCTGGATACTGTTGGATGCTTGACGCTATGTAAAAACGTAAGTTAAAACAAGCACTGAAACGTTATAAATATATGGAATTTTTATTTCACATATAGTTTCGATTATTTGTCATAGATTCATTCGTAATATGTATTTGTTTATGTCATCTGTAATTTTCATAGTTTCTTAATTTTCAATAATAAATTTGGAGGGGAGAATTGCACCATATTGATATAAATACCACCACGTGTATATAATAATTTTATATCAGAAAGATAATGATGTTACAGACGGCAAAACTGTCTCTGTAACACGATGTATCGTCGTTAGATAGAATATCAATATGAAATTGACAATTATCGAATAAATATAAGCTTGAATGAAATATATTGGTTTATCTTTTTTTTAATGTCTTGAAAAAATGTATATAATATTTAATTCGCGAGCAAGCGAATTTAAAAACTTTTCTTTAAAAACTGAGGAAACAAGAGTTCAATTTTTCAGTAGCCTAGTCTCTTTAGTCTCTTTTAGAAGAATTTATATCGAGCTACAGATCAGCCGAATAAATACGCTGGATCGTTTTGACACTTGTGTCAATATCACTAAAATGTAGATGACAAGTACACGATCATTCTTATAATTTGGCTGTAAAAGATACTCGCATAGAAAACTTGTCATTTTTACGATGTTTAAATGATCGTTTTTTGTTTAAAAAAAGAAACAAAAATTTCTTTTAATGCGCGCAACATAACATTAAAAATTGTAACAATGACAATAATATATTCCAAAAGTTCAATTCGCAATTCGCGTATATAATATTTTCGAAAATTTTTATTAAACTTGCAGATTTTAAGTAGCTTCAAGTTAAAATAGATTGTAAATATATAACTGTATCGAGAGAGAAAAGTAAAGCGGCAGACGGTATAGACTGCATAATGCATGCGCGAGTTGTTTTAAACATGTTTATCTTCTTTTTCGCATTTCCTTTACACTTGGAAAGTCATGCTTACAAACTAAACTATAAAATTTCTTAACGGACAGTCCAAACATTTCTTTTCTACAATTTAACGATAAAGTATAGTTGCAGTTATATATGATACGAGTCAGTTATTGTGACACGTGCGAGAAATTTAAACAACGGTATTTTTCACGCGTATCAGTTTCGCGCGTTTTTCTTTCCGTTAATTTCTTTCTGTATATATGTATTCACGATTGTAAATATATATATATATATATATATATATATATATATATACACACATACATATGCACCGATAGTGCCAAAGAATTTGTATTCAATTTGTTACATACACATGAGTCTCGCTCATCAAGTTTTCAGCGCGTAGTTATATGTATAATATGTTGTATATGTATATACGATAGCCGTACGTACACGAGCGGCGAAAAGAAACAATTTTAACGCGAACACAATGATGCGTCAGTTTATCGAACATTTAGAACTGTACGTAATATACCTAGGTGAGATAACGAAGCAATCCACATATGCACGTGCAACGTGTGACTTGCGCTGACCTTGTGTCAGTGCGTCAGATAATCGTCGCGCTTTTATTATCGTCCTATATTATTATTCGCGAGTATACATACACATAGATTACACATTACTTACCGCCGAAATTGAATTCGAATCAATCGATGCCATGCGCTTGAATTTTGAAACCAATTAAGTTGTCGATATCTATGACACAATGTTCACCGATAATATTATAATTTTCTGCTACTTGTTCAGTAATATAAATCATATATCCCAACAATTTACAAACGTATACTATACATATGCAATGCACATGCATACATATTTTTGTACGTACGTTACACAAGAGATATATGTATATACATACAAGAATACAATTAATTTTAGTTCGAGTGTCG
>NW_017304196.1:124963-138013 GCF_001594115.1 Trachymyrmex septentrionalis | reverse complement strand
ACATTTGTAATTATTTGCATTATATTACAATTTTCTAATATTTACTGACAAAATTTTGTTACGCTCGTTACGCTCGCATAATTAATTTGTCGTTTCAGGAATCGTGCCGAAATCGTTGTTTGCAACCTGTTGACGAGTTTGAGCGTAAGTTATAAGTCGTGCAACAGAATTGCAAAACATATAAAGAAAATGTTTTGTATGAATATTATATGTATATATATTAAAATTATTTTACGATAGCTTATCCAAGAATAAATGAGAAAGCTGACGCAAATGTTACTTTACACTGTAGAGGAATGAACACGCTAATAATTAAACATCATCCTCGTGGAAGCTATATTATTCAACAAAGCGTTTCCATCGACACTTGGGGTCCAATCATAGTGGTAAATGCTGTTTTTAATTTTAATCGTTTCAGCCATTTGTTACCACAATTTAAGCGTCAACAAACTTTTTCCTCGACGTGATCGAAAATCAATAAAAGGAAGGAGCTGGATTAGAGAGAATGTAACGAATGTAATGATTTTTAAACGATTTAGTTTAGGTGTTTTACATATGTCGATTGGGATATTTCAAACATCGCGAAAGAGCTTAAGTAAGACAAACAACATACGATGGCGTTCATAGATTCGTTCAATTATTTCTTTATGTTTGCGTTTGCATTTTTCACACAATAGGAATAGAATCAAAGAAAAATATATTTTTCAAACGAAAACGTTTCTTTGACTCTCATACTCTGCATATTAGATATACATATGTCAATCGATTGATTAAGAAAAACGATCGAGCTCTCTCGATTACATTTAAAATCAACGTTTATGCGCTTTTTGCCTATCTTTATACAAGATTTCTTCCGTAGAACAATGGTGGATTATCGATCTTTTCAAATTTGACACCAGGTACATTTTATCGTTATCGTTTACACAGAATAACACAGCGCGGCTTCTCATTAGCTGAAACATCGGATTGGTTTTCAACTTACGCAGGTATCGAATTGAAATCTTTTACTTCAGAAGCTCTCAACATTGCTGCATATAATCGCAAGATTAACATCGTGTAAAAAAATGCTTTATATATATATTCGAAATAATATTAAGCTTTTGCTACATCATTTTATCTGTCATCAAGAATTAATTAAGATTAATATTTGCAGTTGATTACCAGCCAAACCAAGTTGAACACATTTCAGTTATAAAAATTGAAGAAGAAAATGATAATGTGTGTGAATTACGAACTGAAATTGTTTTTCAACCTGTTGAAGGTAACATTTTTATATTATTATTAGTTATGTATATAGCATTGTGATTATATTTTTTTAGACCAGAGCTGTAATTATAATATATTATCTTGGTCAGGAGAACATGATTTGATCAATTTTTATTTAAAAAAGGTAAGAGAGAGAGAGAGAGAGAGAGGGAGAGAGAGTTTAAATTTATCTCAATTTTCTCAATAAAATTATTAATATTGTTCAGTTATCAGTTGTTACATTCATATATATTTCTTCAGTCTTTAGATTTTCGCTTTTCTCTTAGACACTTACGATACGATCAGAATATTACTATATCAATTCGATCAACTAACGATGACTTTTCGAAAGCCAGTAATGCAACAATGTTTACTTTTATCACACCATCGTGTCTACAAATTCATCATAATTTAAGCATCTGCGGTAAGTTAATACAATAATTTTGCCGAGTACATTTTGAATTTTTTCTTCAAAGTTTTTTTCTTCAAAGAATTGCTTCAAGTGTATAATAATATCTTTCTCGAATTTTATAGCACCTGAAAAGGTAAAAGGTTTGCAGATAGAATATATTCGAAAGCGAAGTGAAAAATCATATGATGTTGCAGTTAATTGGAATAAACCTTTTCTACAACCGGATAATTACACGTTACAATTTAACTCGCTTCAATTTGAATCACGTTTACTAGTTGTACCCGGAGTCAGTATTATCATAATAAAGTATAACGATTCCTTTATTTAAAAACGTTTCTTATAAGAAAAAAAAAACACAAATTTTTGCTTTTTCTATAGGATGCAATCAAAGCTCTTTTCTCAAACGTCGATGTAAGACTGCGGTATGAGATCAATATTGTAGCAGAATCAATGGGCGGTGTAAATTTACCATCGACTATATCCGGCAGTATCGACGAAGCTTCAGGTAAGCATGTAAACATGATCATTTCAATCGTCACATGAATAAAATTGGTATTCAGATGAGACATGTGCGACATAATAGTTGCAGAGCTATCTTATCGCGAGATTATCATAGCGTTATCAACACTAGTGATTGTTATGGGGGTATTTGGAATAATTTATATGCAACATCGTAACAAGAGAAAGGAGAAGAATAAGCAAACTAATATGGAATATATGCATTTTGAGGTAAGCTCAGCAATAAACCAGTGTTATATTTATATGATGCGGCCAATTGTAAGATATACTACCTGTAGTTGACTTTTGTCGTGTAATTAATTTTCAATCTCAAATATATGGTAAGCTTGGACTCCAAGAGTACTAATTTTTCGCTTACAGGGTTCTATGGATTCCCTAAAGAAACTTTTAAATCGTGATTATGCAGTAGAGAATAACGACACTCTTTTGCCTCATAATAAATTTCTACTTGCTCCACAACGGCTAAAACTTAAAGGTATATTAGGCAGTGGAGCATACGGCATCGTTAGACTTGCTTCGTTACAAGATGAATTTGGCGCTATCACAGACGTAGCTGTTAAAATGATGAAAGGTATGTTGATAAAATAAGACTAAATAAAAAATCTATTTATATCTATTAAATATAATACATACTCAAGAGAAAGTTACATTCAAATAAGTATACGTATAGTAATCGTACTGGAGGAGCATTAAAATGTATATAGACGAACAATTTTATTTCGTACATTTATACATACAGATGATCCAACAGTAGACGATGTAAAAAATTTTTATCGAGAGATTTCAATGATGAAGTCCGCCGGTCAACATCCGAACATAGTGTCTTTAATTGGATATTGTACTTTGTATAATAAACCTTTGTTAGTAGTGGAATATTGTAGTAAAGGTGATTTACAAACATATTTAAGAACGGTGAGCTACATCAAAGAGTATAATATATGTATATGATGTTACGTGTGTATGTAACTTGAAAAATGCATTAGTTTTGTTTTAAGTGATAAATGACATACTTTAATTGTTTCAACCATTTCATTAAATTTTGTTTTTAGATTTGGCAGAATATAGTGAACGCCGTATTCGAATGTAGGACTCACTTAGAATCTAATGTGGCGTCTTTTGCCAACAAGAACACAGACCAAGGTAATATGTACATATATGTTTATTTCGTGATATATATATATATATATATATGGGGTACGAGGGTCAGAAATGGAGGGATCTTGCTCAGGGACGGGAACAGTGGCGGGATTTGGTATTTGCGGCAATGAGCTTTCGAGTTCCTAACGCATAATAATAATAATAATAATAATCATAATAATAATATATATATATATATATATATATGTGCAGGCGCGCGCGTGTGTCTGTCTGTTTGATTTACATTAAATGCGTTCCACTTTACTATTGTTTGCAACGCTTGCGAGTATCATTCTATCCTTGTTCTCATCAAATGTTATAGTAAACAAAGATAAAATAATACATGCGAGTGTTGCGAACGTTAAATGGAATACACTCACTGTGTGTTACACATGTATATTTACATATTATTATATGTACTATGTGATAATAACTTCAAATGCTCAAACGAAATATTTTTTTATTGTGCAGAAAAATGTGTCTGCAACTATCAGAATACGCATACGATCGCTAATCGCTTATATGATATTCAACGAGGTAAATCGCACAGATGTATCGAATATATTTACATATATAATATAGGCAGTACATAATTATTCCGTTAACGTTTTTCCAGATGTGACTAAATATATAGAAAATATTATTACTTCTGCCGATTTATTGAATTTTGCTAGACAAGTAGCTATAGGAATGGTAAGTCGTGTCAATATATTAATAATTATTATATTGAGTTTGTATTTTAAAATAAATACGACCACTTTCTTAATTCTATTGTTTCATTATATAAATCAGAATGCGATGGATATTATGTTTAGGAATTTTTATCTTCTAATCGGATAGTACATCGTGATTTGGCTGCTCGTAATGTATTAGTGCGATCAGATAGAGTGGTGAAAATTTCGGATTTTGGTCTCAGCCGGGATATCTATCAAGAAAATGTTTATCGAAAGAAAGGAAATGGTAAATTGCCTTTAAAATGGATGGCAATCGAGGCTTTAACGCATCAAATATATACTACTTACAGTGACGTGTATGCATTATATTGTAAATTATATTATACTTGTATAAGTACATTACGCCATCTATTTGATTGTTGACAATGAAATTTTGGATTATAGATGGGCTTTTGGTATTTTATTGTGGGAAATTGTTACTTTAGGTGCCACGCCTTATCCTGATACTCCCACAAATAAAATTTTACAATTCCTCAAATCCGGATATCGAATGGAGAGACCACCAAATTGTAGTCGAGAACTGTATGTATATTCTAACGCGGCGTTCCTTTAACAGATTTCTAATTTTCAGATTTCTTTAATTTTAATGAATATAAACAACTGGTGCCAAGTTAAATTTTACTAATTTCCCTAATTTCCCTAATTTCCCATAAATTTCCAGTTTTATACCTACTCTTTTTCTTAAAAAAAATTTTTTTCAGATACAGCATAATGTATTCATGTTGGAATATAAGACCACAAAGTAGACCTACTTTTACTGAATTAAAACAAAACTTGGATAAATTGCTTAGCAATTATTCAGAAAATAAATATTTGAGTTTGTGCGATGTTCTGTATGAATCAGCTGACAAACGTAATGAGTCAAAGTCGATTAATGCGTATTAAAATGTATAGCACAATTATATTAACTATAGCTCATTAAATTGAATTTTAACATGGCAATTTTTACTATGACCAAAATCATTTATCTCCTAATTATTATACATACAATAATTTAATTGTGTGATGTATAATATAGACGATCACTCAATTTTATAATGAATTGCACCATCCAAGTGTTATAGCACAAAATGCATAGAACATAACATAGCTGCTTATACGTGACATATATCTGGGTTGATAGACATCCAGCATAAAATTGCTATATTGATTTATATAACGCTTTTAATTAATTTAAACAATCTTATGCTAGGAACATATGCAGCTGTCATTTTGCCCTAATTTATCATCTTCCACACAACCTTTTCAATAAATTAAAGTTACATAAACAATGTATTGTAAAAAGTATCCCATTTATTGCTTTTACTTATGTATACCGAGATATTATTTCTGGAAACTGTGCAACATAATTATATTTTTTTTCAAATTCCTGAGTTTTCGTACAATTAGATTTAAGAGGTAAAATATTCATTATGTTTGTCGTAAGTTCTACAGGCCTAAGTGAACCAAAAAAATCTGTTACCGGTACTTTATCTGGATCCCTTCTAAACAAATCTCTTCTTACACCCACTGTTGATAGACAATAATCTCTCGGACATACTTTCAACTAGAAAATATTACTCTCGATTAATGATATGATAAGAGAACTTACATTTAGCATTACAATAAGATACTTACAAATTCACCTAATGTTTTAGTGCTAGATGGTTCTACTTTCTCCAAAAAATTTAATGCATAATAAGTGTATCGATCTATAATATAAACACCAATGGCTGGATCTACATGATGCTACAAATATGATATATTAGAATAGATTGATAGCTGTAGTACACTTAAAAAATGCTTTTTACTTACAGAAAGTGAATCTTCTCCCACTAAACTAGAAGCAACTGCTAATATGTTTGGAGAATAAAATTTCTCGTACATGGAACTCGCTTGACAAGTGTCAACTACAAATAAAATTTCGTGGTATCTCCGTTTTTGCCACATTTGTTCTAATGCATCACCTAACTCTTGACTGGTGATTTCTTCAGAATCTTGGAACTTTAAAAATCCATTACCACCATGGCCAGTTAAATAAATTAAAATGTTTGAACCTTCATCTGTTAATAGCTTTTTCGATCTTGGGGTTCCCTGAGCTAAGCGTCCGGTTAGTAGCCTTACAAAATTTTCTACAGTTACTTCATAACCTCTATAGTCGACTTCTACATCATCGCCATAAACATTAATATGCTGTTTAATGTTGTTAAAAACAGTCGCTGGTCTAGGATTCCTAGGATTGCACGCCATATCGTCGGCTATCATCAGAATGATTTGCGAATCTGGTATTCCTAAACGTTTGACACTTCGGTAAATAGATAAAACATTAGCAACATGTCGATAGTTGAACCAGAAACGCGATGTATCGACCAAAACAGCCCAATTATTCGAATGTTCAGTTTTCACAAAGTTATCTGCTATCTATAATATTAAATAAAAGGATAATGCAATAAATGATAAGGAAATTAGACTTTAAAAGGGCAAATCGAAGAATTACATGCAGAAGACGCGTACCTCCAACATATGGCATGACATCAAAAAAGAAATCAATATCGTTATCGTTGTACAATATGCCAAATGCATTTTCATCTTCAATATAGTTACAAATTTTTCTATATAAGAATATAGGACTAGGTTAGTTCAATTACACATTAACTAAAGTGATAGCCATAAACCAGATATCGCATTCGCATCATCGCCTAGGCACTAGAATTTTTCTCGTATATTGGAACATTAATTTGATTTTACGTATGTATGAAACGAAAAAATCTGGCAGAAATAAATGTCACTCTGCTCCGCGGACCGAGATATTAATCTATCTAAAGTTAACGAGTATTCAGGTTAGAAAATCAGTCACAGGTTACAGCCACAGTACATACAGTAGCGCAACTCGCTGTCGGCACCTTCGATGTGAGCGTGGCCAAAATGGAGTGCGCATGCGCGAAGTTACCTAGGTTGCCATGGTTACCACCTAAACTTTTTTCTCTTTTCATTCTTTTTTCGCTCTGTTAAAACTCTAGAGTTATTCGCGTCGCACTCCAACAAATGCGTTGAAGTAAGTAAGAGCTGTTATAGGAACATATTAAAGCATGCAACGCGAATAAACCTACTATTACAATGAAATAATCTGATGAATGATGAATAATCATTATATATTGTTCTTTTTTTCACAATTTTTTGGAACAGACACAGTACCTGAAACAGAGCTAAAATCATAGTGCTCTACTAAGAAGAGCTAACCTACAGAATTATATAAGTTAACTATTCTCTCAAAAAGAAAACTTTCTTGTTCGGTTTTCTTCTTTATTTTCGTTCACTTTTTCACTTCACTTTTTCACGAGACTAGTCTCTTGAGGTTTCTCACATAACATTACCAAATGGACAATGTAAGTTATATTTCCCTCTAAATTTCTGCTTTCAGCTCTTTAAATGGAACATTTAACATAAAACAGTCATTTAAATAGAAAGAGAACAATAAAGAAGGAGAAAATGAGACAGGACAACTTGCTTATTTCGCGCATGCGCACTTCATTTTGGCCACACAAAATCGAGAGAGTTGCGCTACTGTGTATACTATGTCACAGCCATGATGTAAGGGGTTGCGCACAATGAAAGGAATAGGGAACAGGGAACAAAGAATAAGAATTTCAATCTATTAGAAATCCTGTATTGTGGAATATACAGTTTCTGATAGGTTAAAATTCTTGTTCCCTGTTCCCTATTCCTTTCATTGTGCACAGCCCCTAAGAATATAAGGCATATGTACTATTGCACATAATGACGATAGCAATACTGGAAATAACCAATCAAATTTTGGCCAAATTTATGCACTTTCCTGCTTATAATAGCGCTGACATATTGGAATAACTAATCAAAATTTGGCCTCCAATTCACTCTCCTACTACACATCCTTGGGAATGGTATACCTTATCTTTCTACATCATGGTCACAGCCACGCACATGGTGGCGCACAAGGAAAAAACTAAAGGTGCATTGATATGCAAGCGTCAAGCGTCAAGCAGCGGAAGCAGCAACCAATTAACGAGGCAATTTTTACAGTGACGTAAAAAATATCTTTTATATCACTTCCCGGATCGCCTAGCTAATTGGTTGCTGCTTCCGCTACTTGATGCTTGCATGTAAATGCACCTTAAGTCCACATCAGATTTCTGATTCTATAAGCCGACTCGACTGCCAAGTCTGACTGCCGACCAATAATGGACCAATCAATAAGACTGATTCAATGTGATTAGTCCATTATTGGTCGGCAGTCAGAGTTGACAGTCGGGTCGGCTTGCAGAGTCGATAGTCTTTTACCGGTAAAGTCCGGTACGGACTTTAAGCGGAAAGCATAGACTTTTACATAGCGCATAACACATAATGCATGAGAAAATGTACCAATCAAAGTCCTTCGTTTCCTTCCTTCTCATGAAATAAAGAACTCTGATGGCCATTCTACAATAAGCCATTATTATTAGTCATAAATCAAAAGTTAGAAGTTGGAAATTGACGACTGTGATTGATCAATTTTCAGTTTCTAACTTCTGATTTATGACTAATAGCTTATTGTAGAATGCGTGTGATTAATTGGATTTCTTATGTCTTACATATATGTTATGCATTATGCAAGCGTCTGTTATGCTCCTCGCTTTAAGGAGACTCCCTCAGTTCATGATGTAAGAATGCAAGGTGTATAATAGCAATATTGGAAACAACCAATCAAATTTTGGCCATAATGCACTTTTCTGCGTATAATAACGCTAGTATATTGAAATAGTTAATCAAATTTTGGCTACAATTTACTCCCCTACTACGTATCTTCGGGAATGATACACCTTTGCTCGTATTCATAGTCAGACCTTGTACTTAAGGCTTCCTTAAATTTATTTTTAAATGCTCAGCTAATGAAATAATTCGTAGAGCATCTGAAAATGAATTTAAGGAAGCCGGCTGGTATATATAATCGGTTTTTACTTCAAAACCGTTTAAAGTAATATCTTAAGACGCTAATGCGGCTTTCTGATTGGTTCACGACATGTCAAGATTGAATTTAAGACAGTCTTGAATGTAAGAATCGACTATTACCCGTATATTCATAGTCCTTCCTTGAGAAATGATGATTCCTTGTTCCTTATTTCGCGTTTCATAAACTTTCTTTGACCAAATAAGGAGCCTTATTAGCTTCCTTTTCTTAAGGGAGGTTACGAGTTTCCTTGAGGAGGAGGTGCAGTTTTCATAACTAAGTAAATCTTCAAATTTATTTTGTCACACTGATCTTTTTACTTTCAATAGCTTTTAATTTAGATTTGTCGCATCGATAATTATTTTCAATAGCTTTTTTTCGGAAATAAACTGTGCCAAAAGCATTTTCTCCTTTTTCATATAATAAGCATTATGGCGAATTCGACTAGAAGCACTGATGCATATTAAAGCCATTGTACACTGATTCAATTTTAGTATAAAAATAAAATGCAAATATCTTGAATTATGAAATACATATTTTACCTAATAGTGCAATAAAATGTATTGAGTATTTCAGGATTTAATCAATTTCTATGTTTATGTATAAACATATCTTTATGTTATTTTGTGTACGATTTAATGTGCACCACTGCATACTGAGAGCGTCCAATCAAATTCGCTATAAGTAATATGATCGACAAAAATGAGAGAAAAGGATCGTGGAAGACGGCCAATCTTTATCTCTTTTCATTCAACGATATAACGAGAAAGAGAATGAATGGGAGATTTTATCTTAATAATTAATGTCTTAAGATGTTAATGTAGCCTTCTGATTGACTTCTTAAGACCGTGCTTGAGACGATCTTGAATATAAGATCTGATTATGAATACCAGCCTTACATTCTGATCCGGTTTAAACCCTCGATGGAAACTAGACCATTTTTTCCTACGGCGTACTCATGCGCAGGCTGCAGGACTGCCAAGTTTACAAGCGCCGTGAGAGTCGAGAATCGAAACTTAACTCAAAACGCAAAATCGATTCACTTTTATTAACGTAAGTGGAGTCTCCTTAACACTGAATTATATATACTATATACACTGAAATGGGCATCGAGGAAAATTCATGGCCACAATTGATCAGCCGCAATTTTAGTTGGGACGATATTTGAGCGAATCAGAAGCGTTCGCGCGCGCGCGATGTATCGATCGATGTATGGAAATCTATATGGACATGAATGATATGTAAACAAAAATAATGTCACTTCAATTTTATTAGTACATTCAATAAAATAACATTAATAACCTATTTCATATCCTACATCGTTAACACATGTGCAGGAATTGATACATTTAATAACAAAAATTCTTACCTATGAAATGAAATAGCCTTTTTACTTTTCTGCTCACAACACTTCATGTCGATGCTTTGCACATTTTACAGTGATTTTATAATCTTTCAAAGTAATTTTTCAAATATAATCCCACACACGATGATCTTGCTGACATATGCGTCTCACTAAAGAACATTAAACGTAAGTGTACATGAGCACCTAAAAGCTTCTGATTCGTTCTTATATTGATCAAATTAAAATAGCACTGATCAATTGGTGCCACGATTTTCTATCCTTCACAGTGGAGATGTCCATTTCAGTGTATATATAGTTCAGTGCTCCTTAGTCTATCAAATTTATCTTTCTGGTGGCGCATAATGGCGGCAAAGGGTGGAGGATATGGAATCCAATCACATTTAATATATTTTTTGGGTATCGCCATAATTTGAATTTTATATTGTTTTTATATTTATAGATTAATGAGTACAACTTTGTTGCTGCGTTTTTTATACATGTAAGTGTCAATCCTTTGTTATTGTTTGTTTTAATCTAGCAAGATGGATAATTGAAATGTCGATTGTAGATTTTTTTATTTCCGTGTAGCCCAGGAACGCTAGGGTTGCACAGTCATCACTATACATGAAATATGTCCATATACATGTTCATATATCCTTCTTTCTTTTGCAAAATTATTTTTTAGTGTAATAGGAATAATAGTAATGTGAAAACATAAAAAATAATTAAAGGGATAATTTTCGCATTGTTTGTTTTAGAAAAAAAGAAGTTCGGAAAAATGTAAAAAAAATTGCTCATACATATTTATACATAATTTTACATACATAAATAAGTTTTTTCATTTCTTTAAACTTGATTTTTTTTAAATAGTGCCAAAATCACCTTTTTAATTATTTTTAATGTTTTCACATTTCTGTTATTTTTTTTACACTAAAAAATAATTTTATAAAGGAAAATAGAATGTATGAACATATTTTCATACAATTATACATGTTTATACGTGAATATTTATGCGTGTATGTTTAGATATATTTATACACATTTATGCATGAAAAATTTTTTACCGGATATAAATTTTCATGTAGTGTTTGATAGATTTTTATTCAATAGATGCCAATATATGGCATTGTGTCTTAATAATTTTTTTTTTATATAAGGAATTGCTTATTGTATGTAAAAGAATATACATATAGAAGACTTATTAAGTAGAATTTATTATTATCGATACAAATTGGCCATTTGTTTTTATTATGCAACAGAAAATTATACATACAAAAAAATATATATATATAACTAGACTTTCAATTCTTCAAATGAGATATACATAGATACTTGAATAAATCAATTTTATATAATAGATTTCGATAAAAAAATAAAGATTAAATATAGATTTCAAACTTAATTTTTTAAGGGATAATGCTTATAATTGATAATGATTATAATGGATCACCACGTATATAATAATTTATTTAAACATTTATACATTTATAATATATATCCACAATCTTGAAAACAGATGTGAGTTTAAATATTATACACGTATAAAACTGTGTATAAAATTATAGAAGTACATATAATTACATAGAGTGTTTGAAAGTAGACTGATGAAATATTTGATTGAAACAACGATATTCTTCTTAAAAATTCAAAAATTGAAATGTCATAAATATTTTATAAATATTTTAAGAAATGATTTTTGGAACAGTTAGATTTTTCATCTTTTATTTTATTAAAAAATAAAAGATATTTGTGAAAAAAGTATATACGAGTATATATTATTTATATTTATATTAAAATTTATATTTGTATAAATGCTAATCAATAACACAATAATATATTTAGCTTTATTGTTTTCCAACTATGAAGACACATTATAATCTTAAAAATATATAATAAAATTTGAAAACTTTGAAATTTACGAATATTTTATTAGATTTATATTTGAAAAAAATCATCTTAGTTCGCTCTGAAAAGAACATTGTTGTTTTTAGCATACATAATATGTGCCAATGATCAAATGCATGTGTGTGTGTGTGTGTGTGTGTGTGTGTGTGTGTGTGTGTTTACATCTCTGACATATATAAACATATAAAACACACACAACACGCATATACACACACAGATACAGGGTATCCAATTTTAATGAAAATAGTGAAACATTAAAACGAAGCAATTGACAAAAACAACTGATAAAAATAATGATTAGAGTAAAAGCCGTACAATCTGAAGAGAATAAAATAATAGTAAAATCAATTTTCGAAAAAAATTTTTCAAAATCATATAAAAAAATTATTGCAACTTTTTAAAATGGAGTTATACGATTTCTCTACATAATAATGATTTTTCTAGTTATTATGAATATAAAAATATAATATTATAGTTATTAAAAATCAATATTTTATGTTTATGAGATATTTTATATTTTATTTTGGCAAATCTTTACATAAATTATAAAATATTTCTTAAGAATAATGATGTGATTAATGGATGTAGAGAAAATATATAGCAGCTCTTCAAAAAAGTTATGTAATTGTATTATATATTATAAATTGCACAATTTTTTTAGAAAACTGCATATTTTCTTTATATACCGATACATTTCATTAGTCTGTGCATAAAAGTATTAAGATACAGTTTAAAAAAATTTAACTTATGAAATATTTTATATTTTATATCGAAACATAAAATATTTTTTAAACTGTAGGTACATATTTTA
>NW_017304196.1:122440-124945 GCF_001594115.1 Trachymyrmex septentrionalis | reverse complement strand
GTGTGTGTGTGTGTGTGTGTGTGTGTGTGTGTGTGTGTGGTGCGCGCTCGCGCGCGCGCACATTCAGAATAATTAAAGAAATCGTATCATGTAAAAAATAATATAATTCCATTTTTTTTTAAATGACAATTTTCATACAAAAGATAACAAATTTATTTCTTTCGAAAATTAATATTATCTTTACTTGTTCCGCTTTAAATCATCGTATAACTTTTTCCCAAAATTTGGTTTTTTTCTATATACCTTCTATATTTTTTGGAATATTTGTCTGAGACAATTAAAATGAAACATCCTGTATATCTTATATGCATATGATATATAATTATACATACATCTTTTTATATATTTATTTATTTATATTTTTATAAGTTAATTAATTTGCTTTTGCCTAGATAAATCATTTTAAAACTTAGGACATAGAAAATAATAGATTATTCGTGGCATCTCTCGTAAATATACATGGAAGTTTGTATTACGGAAGTACGCGTTATAGGTAATCGTTTTACTTGCGTTCCAACTTGTATGCATAAATTATGTCGTAATACACGACTCGCTCTAACTTGTAGTGCGTATTCCTAGCCATAAGCAGAGTCGCAAACGTACTATCTTAAGCTGGAGCACATTTTTTTGGCTTCTCATTATTTATCTATATTACGATAGTCGCGTAATGACCGATTTCGACTTGATCTGATTTTATCTCGATATTTTCGCAGATAACTTTACGTATATAACATACCGTTTTTCAAGTAATAGCTACCATCAGTATATTGGGAATGAAAATATATAGATATGTATGTGAGTATGTGCTACATTATTGCCAATTATTGGTACAATAACTACGTTATTGTTAATTAACAGCCATAGATCTTAATATCTTATATACATGGATGTGCCTTTTCCATTATTTATAAAGAGACAATGAATGCGTTGCATCTTCTATCCTTTGTTACATATAAATAAATGTACATACGATGTGCATGCTCAAAATGACATACCTATGAGAAATGATCAACAATTTCAAATATGTCACGTAGTGACGTTAATTGATTATAATTGATGAAGTCTTGCAAAAATGATAAGACGATGTGAGCTCTATGTGGTGTACATATATATTGGAGGCTAAGAATGATAGTATTTGATCCTTTTATTCGTGCGCGCGCGTGAGTACTTTATATAATGAATGATTATGATTTGAAATGTAATAAAACATGACATTACGTCCGAATTTACGCAGTAGTCTCATTATCATAAAAGGATAGAAAATATTATATTCTCTGATTCTATTAACTCGATCCCGTGCATTATGTAGTCATAAGGCGTATCCATCATACATATATATAGGATATAAGTTATTAACAGCACTGAAATTCGAAATAACTGTCAATTGATAATCAAATAATTTCTATGCTATATAACTGATATTTTCTCATTTTTTGACTGTTTTAAAACATTTTAATTATTTTCATCATCTAATTCTGAGTGTATTAATTTCTAATTTCTTATTTTTTTCATCGTTCTAGTAAATGATCAGAGATTATGTTAACTTTCATTCCCAACAGATTTATGTTTACATTGTAAGCTTTTGAGTAAAACAATCGATTGATAGAGTATGAAATCGGATTTGTTCATAAAACTAAAATAAATTAAGTACAATTATTTTATTACATAAATACTACCTATCCATAAACGCTAGGACGGAAGCATTTGGACGATCGATAATGCTTAAGTCGATATAAATGTATGTTGCATCGATAGATAGATTAATGTAGTAAAGCGTCATTAAATTAAGGATAAGAAATAATACAATAAAAAAATAATATGTCTTGTTTAAAGACAATCTTTAGACAATCCATACATATACATTGCATGTATACAGGGTGGCCGGTAAAAACTGTAACAGCGTTTAAGACTAGATTTTTTAGAGCATTTTGAGACGGAAATCCTAATATACCAAAATATTAAGGCTATAATAATTTTTTTAATTATAAGCGTTTAAAGTTAGCGAATCATATCGCCTAAAGTTCGCGCGTTTAGATGTGATTAGTATTTTGCGTTGGCATTTACCTATCATATCTGTACTTGCAAACTTTAGATGATGTGATTCGCTAATTTTAAATGCTTATAGATAAAAAATTATTATAGACTCGACATTTTGATACTAGAATTTTCGTCTCAAAATAATTTCAGAAATTTATCATTAAGTATTAATTGTTACAGTCTTTACCGGATACCCTGTATTGCATTGTATACATATACGTATAAACATAATGTATATATATATATATATAACACATGGATCAATAAGTCCCGAGACTAACCCAGAAATGGCGCTCGTAGTAAACCAGTAACCACGTCTTTCTAGAGTACTAACCTTTGCTTGAAACGTGTCAAAATTTTAAGTCGATCGGACTAGAAACAGCTGAGTTATCGAGGTTAGAGTAAAGTCGTTTTGTAGTTTGTTTAAAAAATCCTTTTTCACCAAGACAATGCACCCTGCCACAAGTC
>NW_017304196.1:118780-122340 GCF_001594115.1 Trachymyrmex septentrionalis | reverse complement strand
ATATGTATATGTGTATATATATATATATATATATATATATATATATACACACACATATGTATATGTATAATATATAATTTGAATTTAAGCTGGATCAAGATTTTGATATACATATTTGTTGCCATATCTGAGAATTCTCTATCCAGTCATTGTTATATTTCGTCCATTTTTTGCAATAATATTTATATTTCTGAGCACATCAGGAGACACGATAATGTCGCGCGTTAAGAACAAGCGAAGCGATATCGAAGCTCGAAATCGGCTGTATCGACGCGAGCCGTCGAGTTTTCCAGTACGACGATTCTATCGGATTTTATTAAGGGCAGAACCGATTAAGTTTTAAATAGGCTCAATTGATAGCAATCACCCAAAATATATAATAAAAATGTTTTTATTTTTTCCCTACGTGCCCTACGAGCGGAGATATTGCGACGCAAAGTTTGAATGTGTGAAATTTTATTTTTATTATATCGTCGTCATCGTCAATATCGTCGTTGTCGTCATTATTGGAATGTGGAGGAAATGCCTTTTAGAATTTTTGGCGCAATATTGAATACTTAAAGAATATGTTCTCAAGGAGCCATCATATAATAACTACAATGATGTAGTTGTAAACACGTCATTTAAAGAGATATCGTTTGCCGTCATAAATTTTCATATTATTTTAAAGCTGAAACTGACTGAATAACTCCTTTCTATCCTTAATCCCAAAATGATAATATTCTCTATATTTAAATCACTGGTCAGTCCCAAATATCCCACTGAGTACTGAAAAAAAATTTACTGGATTTTATTAAATATTTGGTTGAATATTAACGGAAAATATTTACTAAACATAAACATATATTTATTTAATTTAAGTATAACTTTTTAATTTTAAATTAATGTTTATTTATACTGTTAGTAAATGTTTCGTTAGTATTATTGAAACAAATACTTAATAAATCCGTATTACAAAATTCAGTAATTTTTTTTCACCGTAATCAATGAAATTATTCAATTGAAAAAGAAAGGAAATTAAGCATTGTATAATTAAAATACCGATATTTGCACGTCTTTCTAATACCATGTGCATTGAATATACATTAAAGCAAGATTAACTAGATTAGAGATTTCACGTTTCATTGATTTTTTGGTTGACTTTCACTGTGAATAACGTACTCGGAATTGATATCAGTAATTATTCTGATTCAGATTTAAAGAATATGTAGATATTGCGTATGTAAGCATTAAAATTATAATATGGTAATATACAAATTAAAATTGTTTAATTTCTAAGGATATTTCATTATATACGACATAATCATCTTCGATCATCCATTCGCTGTGTCAATAATCTTTCGTCGCACAGAATCGAATAATAAATACTGATTTATATTAAATTACTTGTCTATCTAATAATATGCTACTTTTGAGAGACATTGCCGCGCTTTGCACTAATCTTACATTCTTAAGAATTACATTTCCCCAAATATTACGTTGTAACACAATCCGATGCTGAACCTAATAGCTGTAGCTTTCTTGAGATCGAAAATTTTATATAATATATCAACCAATCTCTCTCTCTCTCTCTCTCTCTCTCTCTCTCTCTCTCTCTCTCTCTCTCTCTCCTCCCTCCCCCTCCCTCCCTTCCTTCCTCGCTTCTCTCTCTCAATCAGTTTGAATGCTAAAGAATATAAATGTGCATTTTTTAGAATAACTTTAATGGTACCTCATTTAAGTCAGTGCGAGAAGGGGGGGAGAGGAGGACAAAGAAAGACAGAAGTACATAATATGAAAGTTGTGAATAGTGTAGAAAATTGAAGGCATTGTTCATTTAATAACAATTATTATAAAATCGCACTAAATTACAATATAATAATATATTTTATAATTTATGTGCCTGCTATTTTCCTGTTTTATAATAATGATCAAAATCATATTCTTCCGATTATCTTATTTTTATTTTATCGAAATATTCATTAATAAGAAAACACGCTATTATTTTATTTATGTCATGAAATTTACTATTGACATATTCATATAACATAATGTAATATATGTACGTGCATATACATATGTATATATATTTATACAGGAATACATATATGTATGTATATATATTTCATCTTTAGGATCATTGTGATTAAATGGTCGACACGTTGATTTAAAAATTTATTTTTTTTATAACGAAAGTTTAATCAGTATTAACATTATTACTTGCAATTTCTAATACTTTATTGCTAAATATTTTGAAATAATGAAAGCATTATACATATAAATATGAAACGATAAAAATTGCACTTAAATAAAAAATGAAAAAGATTCTATTTATTTTTTTACTCACACTGTCGAATGTAAATTTTTTAAAAGTCATTAATTTGTAATGTAATTATACATATAGAAAGTACTATTTAAATTTTTGTTGAAAAGTCGTATGTGAATTTATCTTGATGAAAATTTTGGTATTACTATTACTAATATATGGGTTTTATTTTAATTTCCTCAGACAAATAATTCGAAAAATATGGAAGATACAAAACGTTTCGTACAAAAATTTTATGACTTTAAGAGGAGCATAAAACAATGTTATTGGCTTGCTTTTGGAAGCCTTAGTCAAGCCGTCAAAGTCAAAGCAAGTTTATTTTGAATTTTTCAAATGGAACCGTTTTATTGCATATTATATATTTTTATAGTTTACCTTGAGAGCTTTTTAAAATACTATAACGAAACTACTTTTGATTAAGTATTTTTCGAGATATTAGTTGACAAAATTCATGTACTGCCGATATTAACATTACCCAAGGTATCCAATCAGCTAAAACTCTTGAACGTTGTTTAGGGTTATGACCTTAATAACATTATTTATCAAGATGAAGACTATTGGAGATTATTCCATTTTATTTCCTTTTGTAACGTTAAAAAGGAGTTTTACTATAGCGTTTTGAAACATTTTCGAGATAAGCTACAAGAATATGTAAATATAATAAAATAGAGGGAATTTTTAAAAAATTCAAAATGATCTTGCTCTGACTTTGATAACGCCTGCACTCAAGTCACATCAATAATATCATTGTCTGTCCTCCTCAATGTCATAAAATTTAAATACGAAACATTACTTTTTTATATCTTCTGTATTTTTGAAATATTTGCTTGTAAAAATTAAAATGAAATATCCTATATAATGCTGTTTGTTCTGATTTATTACACGTATCTCGTAGCGAGTGTCTTAGGAATATTATCACACGCGTTCTATGGTCATTATTTTTCGTATGAGACTATATTGAGATTATGTTGAACTAACACACTATACACACCCGGACACATATGTATGCATGCATGCACATACACACGCGTATACATCTGCAAATTATATTCTCGGTCTATATTTATTGTTAGTTTGAAAGACTCAAATGTATTTTAATCAATAGAAAATGAATTAACATTGCATTTTATAATTATCGATATATTAATATGCGATCGTACGCAATTTTATTAAGATTGATCATTGAACTTATGCGCGGAACAATGCGACATCTTTATATCATATTTTTTCTGAGAAAATAATGAATGATTCTTCG
>NW_017304196.1:115733-118680 GCF_001594115.1 Trachymyrmex septentrionalis | reverse complement strand
ATAATATATTTTACACACATACACACACACACACACACACACACACACACACACACACACACACACACAGCCGTTTATAAATTTGGGAACGTTTGCGATTTTCTTGCATTTCACAAAATCTTAAGTATGGTATCTCAGTGAAAAGAAAAATCGTAGAATTTTTAAAAATGTATTTTAACTCTTTCCTTGCCGTCCGCGAGTAAGCTTTCTCTGTAGACGCCGCCACAAGTGCCCACTTTAAAGATAGAGTGACATATGTTTACGTCTAACTGTTAATGCGCGTCACTTACAGTTTATAGTCGCCTTGCCGGAACTGACCGTATTATAAAAGATCGCTAGTATCGTGGACGACTAAAGTTAATATTAAAAGGGTTAAAGAGGAAAAATAGAGTTTCAAACTGGCGTTTGTATTTTGTCCTTATGGTATTTTGTTCCTAAATTACACAAAATTGAAAATGGAATCTGAAAATTTTTTTAATTGAAATTTTGTTTTTAATATTTATTATTTTTCTAAGCGTTCTACCTGGATGGAACATTATTAGAGAAAATTTAACAAACATTTTAAAGTATACTTTCTGAACTTTAAAAATACTTTTTGAAAAAAATTGCTACATTGATTTTTCGCAAAGATATCGAATTTTTTATTATACAAAATTTTATTACGTAAAAAAATGTGTTACCTTTTCTATATATATGTATATATATATATATTTTTTTAAATAATGTTTTTGACTTTGAACTAAGAGATTTACCGAAAAAAGACACAGGGAAAAATATTTATAATAATGTTCTTGGTTTGTACAATATATTACATATTTTTTCAAAATATTTAAAAACTTTTTTTCATTTAATTTTATGAAATATATTGACCGTCGGAAAAAGTTTTTAAAAAGTTTTGAAAAAATTTATGCGAATCAAGAGCACATTATAATAAATATTTCTTCCCTTTTGTTTTTTTTCTAAAAACTTTTCAGTTTCGAAATAAAAAACATTTTAGAAAAATTACATTTTTAAACAAAAGGACCTCGCACAGAACATACGGAAAATGGGTTCCGGCTAATTTGACTGAATTTGTAATATGTTGTAGTTCTGATCATTCCAATCAAAAGTCTCTATAGACACAAAGTAAAATAATGAACAGTTTTTGAGTTATCCATCCAAGTTGTACGTTACAAAAAATATCAAACTCTGTCAAAAAATCGCTGTTTTGGTAGAATTTGATGTATAATAACTCAAAAACTGTTTATTATTTTACTTCGTGACCATGGCACGACTTTTGATCAGGACCATCAGAACTACAACATATTACAAATTCAGTCAAATTAACCGGATCCATTTTCCATATGTTTTGTGCGGAGTCCTTTACACAATGAAAAATTCGATATCTTTGCGAAAAAGCACCGTAGCAATTTTTATCAAAAGGCATTTTAAAGCTTAGAAAATCTATTTTAAAATGCTTGTCTGTTAAATTTTATCCGATGATAAAATTCCATCCAAGTTGTACGTTACAAAAAATATCGAAAAAAATATCAATTTCAATTTTACGTAATTTAAAAACGAAATATCATACAGATAAAATTCAAATACCGATTTGAAGCCCTATTTTTCTTTTTTTTAATGCTTTTGAAATCTTCTCTATGATTTTTTTTCACCAAAATACTTAAATTTTTGTAAAATACAAGAAAATCGCAAGCGGTTCTGAATTTATAAACAGTTTTGTGTGTACGTATATACACACACATAAATATACGTATATATGTGTATCAGCGGACCTTAAAAATTAAAATAAATACATCTTTTACGTTAAATAAATACATTGTTTATGTTAAATAAAAACTGATATTCTAACTGCTTTCTAAATGCTTGAGCATTTTTTGAGAATACCGAGTACTTTTATTCAAGTATTTTGATATGACTCTTTCCTTAACCATTTTGCTCTTACAATTAGTTAAAGTAACTAGAAGTGATTTTGTGCTAAACTATCCTTTGTTATGAGTTAAGCCTCATAAAAATTCTTCTAATCTATTTGTCGAAATAATGATCGCATTACGTATTAGTATCGATTTTTTAAATTCACGCTTTGCCATTTCTTCAGGCCGTCGTGAGCATGAGCACCTATTAAAGGGATGCTGGTGTCGTCTGTGGTGTAATACCAACAAATCATGCATTTCGCACTTTCCATTTTCTTTGTTTTCCTTATACAAAATAAAAGATCCTCCAGAATAAAACAAAATGTGCAAATAGTTGTGGTAAACTAAAACCTGTATAAAAAACAAAAAATGGTGTAAATTATATTGTATATATAATAGTTTTTTGTTATTATGTAGGTTATTCTTCACATGGTATAAACATTAAATAAAATCCAAGTATATGTATATCCAAACAAGAAATAATTTCTACTACATTTTAATAATATAAAGAATATAGTGAGATCTTCAAATTATATGAATTTGAAGCTTACACAGAAGTAAAATAGAAAAGTACGATCTGAGTGTACATAATCTCCTAGACAGCACAAAATACTAAAAGATAACGAAATGTTGTCTTCGACAAATCGAAAAGATGTTTAAAAGCTGACGGAAAGATATCGTTTTTAGTTTGTCTTTTCGACAAGACGAAAAGATGTTTATAAAATGTTTTTTAGTTTTGTCAAAAAACAATTTAAAAAGAACGTCTTTTTGTCATCTTTCTGGTTTGGGTGTTTTGGGCTTTTGGGTGTTTAGTCTTTTCGGCAAAAAAAGTGAAAAGTCAACTGAAAGATATCTTTCCATATTATCGAAAAAATAGCATAAAGAAGATATCTTTCCGCTAGTTTGATACTTTTCATCACTCACCAAGCAGTATGTAAGATTGCTATCAAACAGACGTGGTAGAGTCTTGTTTGAAAACTATACAGAACAGATGCAGTCATTATGAGAAATTTTATTCGTCTTCTAATCAACACTAA
>NW_017304196.1:112531-115633 GCF_001594115.1 Trachymyrmex septentrionalis | reverse complement strand
TATCAAACAGACGTGGTAGAGTCTTGTTTGAAAACTATACAGAACAGAATAAAAGATGCAGTCATTATGAGAAATTTTATTCGTCTTCTAATCAACACTAGTGAAATATTTTTTTGAAGCGAGTCCCCACAGTAGGGGACTATGAAAGATAATGGCTTTTGCACACAGGACACGGCAAATATTGTAGGACCCATAAATGAGATGTATATTGACAGTCATACAATTTCGTCTAGTTTTGTGTAAAAATTAATTCAGGAATCTGATGTTATTAAATGTGCCAAAATACAAAGACTAAAAGATATCTACAGAAGTCATCTTTTAGTTATCATATGGATAAAAAGCTGTAAAGATGACTAGCAGTACGATATCTGTTTAGTCATTTTTTTGTCGATTACTATATTCTTTCACTAAAAGACATCTTTATAACAATTTAGTCATCTTTTAGATAACTGTGCTTTCTGGGCTAATATTCATGCGATGTATAGGGTATAACAGCAAGAAATGTACGTAATGTTTTACTCAATGTATGTAATGTTTTACTTAGGCCCAGTCCCACAACTATCACGATTAACTCTTAACCGACGTTCAATTCCTCCTTGAATTGGAAAGATATGAAGAATAAGTTGAACCTCGAATAAGTATTAATCATGAATTGTGTAGAATTGAGCCTTAATATACGTATTATTTTACTTAATGCATATAACGTTTTATTTAATATATCGTGATTAATATATTGTAATTTATTTGGAATTAAAAATTTGTTTTATCATATCGATCGACGGTCACTCCAGCATCCCCTTAAGGGAATCCTAAAGCTGTCTATTTTACCGACTAAACATAATAATTTTCATACTTTTTTCTTTTTTACAAATTTGAAAATCTTTTTCCAGAATTAAAGTATACGCATTAATACATGTCTGTGAGCTGGAGTTTATACGGAGAACGGAAAGTTTCTTAAAGTTGAGATCTTCCTTACCATTTCTTAGTACACAATATGGTATATAAAGCCGTCAATATCGTAATATTTACTTGAATAAAAGTTTTATAATCTATACTTACGAAATTGAATTGTTTACAGACAATAGTTTATACGAACAAATAATGTCGAGTTCTCACAATTAGACCAATTCGATACGAAAATACGTTACGAAAGTTTATATATGTGTAAGTGTGCACGAGATATTGATATAGTATGTAATATGCAGTGATATATTAATGACATGTAAATTGCATGTGTAAAATCCTATTAAGTCGATAAAACAGACGATTTTAGGATCCACTTAAATTTCTAAATTAAAGAATCAAATCGCGTTACTATCCGTCAACTTCTCGTTGAATGTCGCTTTTTAAACTATGAAAACGCTAAAGCTATAAGAACGGTACAGAATGGAGGCGTAAATCTCCATAAGGAGATTTGGCGTAATCATCACTCACTTTTGTATCTTCGTCCGCCAGATCAACACCGTAGTTGCTCGAAGTGTTGTCCTCCTCTGTAAAAAGATAAAATATTTAGCGAATTTCAAATTCCTATCTTGTTGTTGCTTTAATATTCGTAAGGTTAATTAACTCTCAGTTACATCAGTGAGTCTTTTATATAAAAACAAAAATTTTAATTAATTGGTATTTGTGTATGGTTGACACTATAGGATTTAGAATTGCAGCTAAATTCACTTTGAACTCTCCTCTAATAATTGCCGTACGACGGTATTTTACTTATACTTATGTTGAATATTCAAACGGGACGCTTGAAAAATCTAGGATGAGTTATTTGGACACGAATAAATGTATTATATGTATAAGGGCTGCGTTCGGGAATGTTACTCAGATGCCCCCGCCTATTATCTTATTCTTATTTAACATTGGATAAATAACAAGGATAAAATAACGATAAAACAACACACTAGCTCACTAGGTCACTCGGATAATGTTTCCGAACTTAAGTTATTAGATTTACAAGTTTTTCACTAATATTTGAAATTGAATATTTAATGAAAAAATAGTTTTATTTATGGAAAACGTTTTTTAAATGTGAAAGTGTGAAAGATGACCGTTAGCTATCTTTACTTTGAGTAGAATAAAATCATAAATAAAAAGAGACGAATTTTTTTGCGAATTTGACCCGACGTTATAGAGATTGGATCATAATGATTTGAGACGTTTTTAAACATCTTTCTCTTATTACATGTTTTAACTCTCAGTAGCTAGAGTATATTTACTGTTTATTTTAGATAAAGAGTTCAGTTCAGGCTAATTATATTATAAGAAACTACTATTCCTACTAATAATAAAATTAATAATAAAACTAATAATAAAATTAATATTTTACTATTTTGTAATGCTGACATTTTTACTTAAGCTTTTTAATAAAACAAGAGCACGTGTTTGGAAGAAACAGAAATGATGGACCATTTTTAGAAAAGTTAAGAGTATCTTATTTGATGATGATGTCATTCGATGAGCATGTCTCAAAATACTTTCAACTTCATCCATTGAAATAATTGTATTTTTGGGATTAAATGTTATAACGTATTTTTCTTCTTAAAGTTTTTACGATGTTCTGAATGTTTCTAAGACGATATTTAGTTTTGTTTTTTGATTTTTTTTTCGCAAAGCTATGATTTTCTGAACACTCTTTTTACACTTTTCTTTTTTGCAAAATTTTTGTTTGCGTTCAGCAGATAAAACTAATTAACACTTAGCAGGTAATTCTTTTAATATGATTGATTCTTACCTTCAGTTTCTCGCTGGATCTAAATATAGGAAACAATCCTGTTAAAGTACTACTAAGCGCTAATTGATTAGTTTTCTCTGCTGAACACAGCCATTGTAATTAAAACTTTTTTTCGCTTATAGATTTGAATTTTATATTTGGTTTGGCGTTTTGTTAAACAAAAAAAAATTAATTAAAATCCACTGAAATTTGTGAAAGATACAGTGAAAAAAACTTTGGGTCTAAAATATGAATAATGTAGATTAGGGTGAGTTTTTATAATTTTTGTAGTTGAAGATTAATAATACATTCGGGCCAATAATAAGTATACTAAATAGCATTAAGAATATTCTTCTTAAGTCCTCCTGAAGGAAAGACCATGCATACATATG
>NW_017304196.1:109270-112431 GCF_001594115.1 Trachymyrmex septentrionalis | reverse complement strand
TAATAAGTATACTAAATAGCATTAAGAATATTCTTCTTAAGTCCTCCTTAAGGAAAGACCATGCATACATATATTCTGCGATTTATGATTAATTGGAATCGCTTGTATTTTTGTTAAAACTATTGCGCCAGGATAGGACTAAATGACGTTGCATAGGAAGAGAAAATGTAATTATTAAATTATTGTATGTACGAATACGTATACAATTTCTCTCTCTCTCTCTCTCTCTCTCTCTTATTCGGACACGGAAACGATTTTCTTGAAACTGCTTGAGATGTGATTATTTCATGGGCATGCCTAGCTTTGTCCAATTTTGTAGAAATATGCCACTCTTTAATCGATGATACAACAGTCGATTAGATGTTTACATGTTTTCAAATCTGTTATTGAATCAAAGTTGATAATATTAAGTTATATGTAAATACGATGTATTATAAAGCGATATTATTTACATAGTAAATTACAATTGCTCTTTTATTCTGAAATTATAAAATTAAATATAGAAAATCGTAGTAAATAAATTGTAAATAATTGTTTCATAAAATGAATTATTCTCATAAAACGCAATTGAAAGCGATTGAAAAGTGAAATGGAAACAAAATTATCTCTTTTTTTTTTATACAACATGCAGCAGATTTCTTTATGATGTACACACAAATCACACAATCTGACAGAAGACCGTGGAGAGACGATGAAAAACCATAGGTGACAGTATATTACAATAGATGAAATTCATTATTTATTAATTAATTATTTACATTTTATTTCGATGATTAAACATATTATCTAAACGTATTATATTCTTCAGCAGTTAGATAATTAATATTTTGAATTGTTATTGAGAGAAGAATTTCAGTAGATCAGTACGTTCAACATGTATAATTTAAGATCGTTAATAACATTGTTGAACAATCCACCGATGATTATCGCTTTAGTGGAATGATAGATAGGAGACGCAATAGCCATTGAATTTTAGAAATTTACCTCTCTATATTCCCCCTTCTCTATGTTTTATGTCACGATCGAATGCGTTCGACAGGCAGTACCTCCTATGCAGGCAATAGGTATGTATATCGTACGTGATTCGTGCGTAAGCAACACAAATTCCATGCTGAATAATTGTAACTAGAGCGAATTACAACTCGGCGGTTGCGACGCGAGTGACGTGACTCATTCACCTCACAGAGAAAGATATACATATGAAATAAATAGCTAGACTACAACGCTATGTACGGCGCATTGCTATAAGTACGTATTTAGGCATATATTGTGCTTCATTCAACAATTCGATAAGATCTCTGACTTTTTAAGTTTTTAAGATACATTGTCTTATTTCACATCGCGTTGTCTGAAAAATATCCGAAATGTTCCATTGATTCGAGACATTACAATTACAATTAATTTGTCTATATTTCATTATCATTGAATCGCTCTGCCTACCTTTTCGACATTGAAATTATTGTATATTGAGGTCAAATTTCTGGCAATACTCCATGTTCTTTAACAATTCGTTTACAAATTCAAATATCTCGACAGTTTGCCAAACCGTAGCAGTTTCGTTACGTGCGTGACATTACACCAAATTTGGTTAATATAATTATTAACTCACCAATATAAAAGGGAGCCGTGTCGTAAGCGTTACAAGGGCCCGCGTGCCGTGTTTCAAGAACGAAACCAGTAACACAGGCGTCCTTGATAATGTGACACCAGCTGGGATAGGTGATGTTATTTGTCGCACATAACATGGTCATCGATGGATCTCGATCTCGATCTCGATCTCTGTCACGATGCGCCCTATTCCGGATGCGTTCCCGCTTCCGGGGGCAACGATACATACAGGTCACGCAACGTGGTCGTCCAGACTTCATTTCGGATAAACAAGTTTGGCCCTCTCTACAGCGTATCTTGGTACAGTCTGCGCTTTCTGTCAAAATCAAATAACTTGAAAATTACTTTGATTTTTTAATAGGGAAAATTTATCAGTTTACAAGCACCTTGAAAGTCGTTACCGCGTGTTTTACAACTATTGATTCAATCAGAGTAAATGCGTTAGGATCGATCGCAACAAACAGCCATTGATAAATGATCGCTAATATATTTCCTGCTACCATATTAAATTAATCATTCTGCATATTTTTTTTGTTGAATATTTGAATATTTAAATCATATTATAGATATATGATATTACTTGAAATTAATTAGTCGGTTTTCAATATTATTCCTTCTATAAGTTATAATATCTTTCATAATACAAAAGATAACGTTTGTATTCAAACGTTTGTCGGAAAAAAGTACATTTTTTTAAATAACTGCGCAAATAATTGTGTTTGACTAATTTTTTCCTCTTTGATCTGTGTGTATTTCGAAATTGTGTGACAGAAATGTGCAGAGAGAATACAAAAGACTAAAAGTGCGTTCGCAAGTTTTATTCCATCTTTCTTCTGCATAAAGATAAAGAGCAATAAAGGTAAAATAAAGCTTACAATGCGTGAACGATCAAAGCGAACGCATCCTAAATTAATCATTAAGACCTATTCTATCTTTCTTCTGTCATTTGGCAATTTCGTGACATTGGCCCATTCGCAAATACGATTACTATCGTGATAAAACGATACGACATGTGATACTACTTATTTTTAGGCTAATTCTGTCTACTTTTAACGTAAATATTAATTAATAATAAATTGGCAATACTCATATTATTTTGACTCACTCTGATCTTCGCACATGCGAACGTAGATTTTAAAAGAAGAAAAGTAATGCAATTATATAGTGCTATATATACAAAAGAGTCATTGGTCATTCAGTCCAACGTAGCATTGACATAACATTGTCACTGCTCGAAATGCACCACAACAATTTAAATGTAATCGTCATTAGGTAAGGTTACACTCATCATGCGTGCTGTATGATATGACATGATAACATAGTATTACTTCAAAAATCGCGCGCAACCTATTTTTTTCTCACTCTACATTTTATGTTGAATTAAAGACATATCAAAGACATATTTTATACATATATTTATATACACTAAAGAGCAATTCAGATCAATACCGAACAGTTTCGTTTTATTATATAAAAGTATAGTCTCTTCCAATAGATAATTTTTGTTAGCATTAGAACCGTGGCTGTACCATTTTTAACCCATCTGACACACA
>NW_017304196.1:89483-109170 GCF_001594115.1 Trachymyrmex septentrionalis | reverse complement strand
ACACACACACACACACACACACACACACACACACACACACACACACATTTTTCCAATTTGGATTTACACGTGAAGCTTTAGATTTTTTATGACTTTTCATAAGTAATCATAATTAATTATAAATAATTTTACTTTTATGGTGACAACTCTCCCTGGTAAAAAGTCAGATTTGTTTTGAATCACGATTGAATTTATTTAGATCCGCGGTTCTAGTGTAATTAAGCATACCATAATTGTGTATTCAAACTGGAGCAATAAAACTATTGAAAGATAGAGTAAGAGAGATTTTGATTTTACGCTTTTAACATTTGCTTTTGAACTCCTTTAAAGAGAAAAGGTTCTTTGATATCATATATCTTTTTCTCTAATCTGATAATTACATTATGATCCAGATGATAGTTGACAGTACAACGTTATGATAAAAAACATGTTTCATGTTTATTATAACGTTATCCTATCAACTATCATTCAAGTGCAGGAAATATATGATAAGACTGCAAATGTTGGACGTATTGTAATGTTATTATGAGTTATGTGTGAAGTAGATAGGTACAATTAAGAATATATTTCACTCTTTCTCTCTGTAACTTGTTGTGATTGCGCTCGTAATGATAACAGTTATGCATTTTTATATATATATATATATAAGTAACGTTTTTTACGTTTCTAACGGTAATATCACAGAAACGATATTTACCCTTCTCGATAAAAATTTTACTCTTCTATGCCATTATCCACTTCCGTCTCTGTCAGCAGGCATAATTTGCCATGCGACAACCGGATAATTCTCATCGCACCGCATCATTTGCCGTCAGCGTGGCATGTAAAAACCACGCGCGTCAAGTATTGACGGATGAGAAATGATGTCAATACATGTACGAATCCTCCATTGGCGAGTCGAAAAAATAAGCAAATTACTTAATGGCTTCAGTGACAAAAATAAACGACCATACAATGAGAAATCTTTCAGAGTATAAGATATTGCGGAACTATACAAGGAGGGAACGAAGGAAAAGATAGGAGGTGGCGAGAAGATGTGACGAGGTTCGAGAAAAGTTGGTATACGTTCCGTGCGCATAGGTATATTTACAGACGCGTGCACTTTCGCGCCTCGGATCCTCGAATCGGAGAAAGACGATTATTTGCATCGCGACACCTCGTCGCTAAACCGGCTGGTTTATTTACTTATTTATCTCTTCGTCGCACACACGTACTACGTATACCATGCTGATCCTCTGAACCGCGCGATGATCTTTAGCTTTTCTTTTTACTTTTTTTTATTCGCATGAGAATTCATTTTCTCGGACCAAAGAAAAGAGATTGTCAATATATATAATATTATAGATTGCTATGGAGAACTCAAGTTTCAAGTGTATGTACAGATTGAAAATATCATTGACACTGAGATAGAGAATGAATAATGTACCCTTGTGCTGTTAAAGAAAGAAATTAATACTGTTATAATAATTATTGTATGTGTGCGTGCGCGTGTGTGTGTGTAAGTAAAAAATAAATAATTTTGCACACAGTATAAATTTGAGTAGTCTGCAATTTATTTTGATGCTAATTAATAGTTATGCTATACATTTAATATGGATTAATCAACTTTGACTCGTCACTTTCGTCAGCTAATTCGTAAAGAACATTATACAGACTCCGAGTATTCATTTTCCGAATAATTACTGGGCAGTTTATTCAAGTTCTTAATTTGGTTTAAATAATTTTACTTTGTGATCACAAATATTTATACATTTTAACTGAATATATTATATGTTGTATCCGAAAGAAAAGAAAAAAGAAGCAAGTATATAATTATAGTATAAAGTAAGTATATAAAAAAATATAAGCTGGAAATGTATACATATATATATGTATATACTTGAAAGTTACAAATCTATTAAAAAGGAATGTTATAAGCTCTATAATATATAAATACAATTCTTTCCATTCGATATCCGAATTTGAGAAATCATACAATTCTATCTGTAGGAGTGTCAGAATTAAAGCAAGGCAACTAAAGTGATTTCTATTTCACACACGATAAGACATCAAAAGCTCATCTATAAATCTAAATCTATATATCCAAAATTTTGCTATCAACAATCAAACGCAACGTCTTTTTATTTGGTAAATATTCTTTTGTTAGATATCCTAGCTGAAGATAACTAAAATCTGAAATTTTCATCATTGTATCTATTTAGTCGTATTAGTACATTACGAGCAATCAAGTTACAATAGAAGCAACTTCATCGTCCCATAGTTCCTTATTATTAAATTTACAATCGTAAAATTGTAAATTTACAATCGTGTAAATTTACAATATTATCGTTTATAATATTTATAAAGAATATTTAGTAGTGTTCGCGAAAGGAACGTAGTAATGCATGCTGTATAAAGATAAGTCTTTTCCTCCATACACTTGCAACATGTCAACCTGTGGCAATGTCAAAGTAATTACAAACAAATTTTTGCTCGATTGATTTGATGATTGCTTTGCAGAATTGTCTAATAACCGTGTAACTATTATATAATATGTGTAAAGCGATGGTGATTATGATATTAAGTTCGACAATAATAAGTGTTATTTATTGTTAGATAAAATAACGCCTATCGAATCGTAATTCTTCATTGGTAGATGATACCAATTGTTTACAAAAAAGAACAATGCAATTGAAAACACAATAAAAACGCTAAAAAGAGTTTAGTACTTCAACAAATGCATATATGTACAATACATGTGGTACTTAAGAAAAGTAGCACGACATTGATGGTCGCCGTTGGCGCATGAGTATCGTCCGCGGAATCGTTTTGTTGTCACGACGATATGTAAAGTATAGTCACGACGTGCATATAGTTTGCAAACCAGCAAAGGTTTCTTTCGTGGATTGTTTACAGTATCGAGCATCATGACTACGACATCGGTATGGGGATAGATGTAGAAACTTAAGTGGCGCGAGGTGAAAAACATAATGAGTGGGAGCGAGATGTGTTAAGAGGTAAAGGATCGGTGGTCTGGTGGGGTGGCACCATGGCGCGCTGGCGAGAGAGCTGATTCGCAATGTAGAGGTATTCAGCTGGAGGCATGCAGCGGTGAATGTCGATGTTGAGACGTGAACACGTGGATGTTGATATGGTTGTGAGAAGAAGGAGGGAAACAGTAGAGCAAGACGAAACGATATCGGTCCATCGACCAATGAGAAGAGAGAAAGAAAAACAGAGAGAGAGAGAGAGAGAGAGAGAGAGAGAAAGGAAGACGGCAGAATCTTGTGCCAGAGTCTAATAAAAAAAGACGAACTTGGCACGGACAGCGCGGTGCTTGGCACTGGCCAGACGTCCGTGGCCTCGCCAAGCTGTACCGTGTCAGTGTATGGCGTTATACTGAATACTGTTACCGGGGACCGTGTCCATGCAGACTCGTGGAGGGCTGCTGCGGTTTCTTGTACAAACTTTACTCGCCCTGCTCCGCCTTACTCTCCCCTTTTTTCCTTTTATTTTGATACTTTTCTGTCTCGTCTTCTCTTTTTCATCTTCTGTTCCTTCTTTCTCTTCTTTGTCTTTTTTACTCTCTTCGATTTGCATTTGCCGCTTCTTGTCTTCGTTACTTCTCCATCGTTCTAACAACACGATTCTCTTCGGTTCTTCGATCCTCGACGTTCTTCTCCTCTCTCTTCCTTTTATTTTTGAGCTCTAGAAAGAACTCGTACGGTATGTTTCATACAGTCGTTCCATATACATAGGTGCTCCAAGATACTCCACTTTATTTACGTCTAACGCAGACTCTTCTTTATCTTATTTTTGAACTAATATAAACTGATCTTGATAACCTTACGGTCCTGCGACTCACCTGTTTCCAGAAGATGTAAGAGAATTTTTTGAAAGACAAGAGTGAGGGAGAAAAGGAGGAGAGAGAGAGAGAGAGAGAGCATTTTACAGATGATTTTAGTTGGAAAACAAGTTGTTTAAACAAGAGCGTTACTCAATCTCGCGTTTGTTTTTTGTTTTAGATAGATTTTCCTTTAATTTTATTAATATACCGAATGATGGAAATAATTTTTCGAAAAGTCGATAGTGAAATAAAGTAGAGCACTTGAAAAATAAATTTAATAAATGATTTGTAAAGAAACCAACTTTCACTTTTCCAACTAATAAATTTATGACATACAAATTTATAAAAGTAACTGAATGAGTTATTCAATTTTCACTAAACACGCGCGTGTGCGATCAATTGGTTGTTATTGAGTGTTGAATTTAAAAATTTTCTACTTATATTAGAGACATCCAAAATTTATAATTTTTAAAAACCGAGAAAGAAGACCAGGAAACTACGCACTTTACAGAAAATAACAATAGGAAATCCTATCAACAGGATGTATAATGTTAAACAAAATTGCTAAACAATTACTAAAAATATAGAGGCGCCTCCAGACAATATGGCCAACGTATACGCCAACTTTACACACATATTCACTAAACATGAATCTATATTCAATATAGATAATTACGTATAGCATGTACATACATACATGTATGATATTTGCTCATGTTGGTATACATTGGCCATATCGTATGGCCGAAGCGCCTTTAAACAAATACATTTTGTCTCTAGTTAAATAATGCACTTTGAATGCTAAATTTTTTTAACACATAAATTGACGATGAAAAAAATACTTTTTGACATCTTATAGAGTAGCTTATAACATGATACATTGAAGATACGTCATTGTTTCAATGGTAAAGACTACGCCATCTCTAACTCAAAAAATGAAATTTTAGACAAACGCATTTGAAAGTGTTTAAGTCATTAAACAATTAGGCTAAGCTATTTAATAGTTTCTCGCGGATATATAGGGTGTATTCCCCGAAATTCGAGAATAATATAATAATATTTAATAATGGCTGCATTCAGCACAACACAACAATTTTGCAACCGTTTTATGTTTGTCTGCTGAGATAGGATCTTCATTCTTTCAGATCTAAAAGTATAATCCAATCAGTGCTGGAAGAAAACTTCCAACAATTGCAAAATAAACGTTCTGAATGCAGCTAATAATAAAGGAATAAAATGTTGCCGCTGTATGCACACTATCACATGGACAGATGACTTTTTAATCAATGTTTTTGATTAGTCAAACTTTAAACATTCATACTAAAAAAATCACTTTGCGGAAAAAATGGTTTACACTTTTATCACTTAATTTTTCATAAAGTTTCACGTTGCAATAATATTATCCTAAAAAATGTCGCGACATGCTATATATGGAATCGGCATTCATAAGGTATAGATATTTTTTTTTACAAATCTAATTTTACGTAACTTTTTAAGTTAAGATTTTTTGAATTTATTAAAAGATAAAACTGTGAATATTAATGTAACAGCAATGTTATTGAGAAAAAGAATGAAGGTATATAATATTTAAATACATATTATTTTGTAATAATTTCGTAATGATTTTGCGAAGAGATTACAAATGTACAAATAAATAAAAGTACAAAAGAACTATTGAATGGCTATGCATTGAAAGCATTTTATCAAGCGTTTATGGCAATAAAATTTTAATCTAGATCAAAAAGGCAATTAAAATTCAAATTTGGAATATAATCTTATAGCTATAAATGTTTTGACGACAGAAAAGACATCTTTTATTATTTTACTTTATATTATTTTTTTTTTTTTGAGATTCTAAAAAGAGAATACACGTTAGGCATGCTTGATGTAATCGTCTTGCGAGACGTCATGTAATGAAAAAGCAGAACCTCCATCACAAGCCTTCTAAGAATATCCTGCATAATTACTGCTTTCACATAATACTGTATAAACCTTTATATATGGCATCTTATATGCAATACTTTTAGTGTGTAATATCTTTATAATTAACAAATCTTCAGCTTTCACAGTTTTCCATCAGTTCAAACTGATCTGATTTCACGGTCGCATTTCTTATGAAATAATAATCGATTCGAACTTTCATTCTCTGTAGGGAATCCTAATCGGTACATGCCGAATTCTTGTAGCCGAGTTATTTTTAGTTCAATCGGGGACAAAGAGTGCGAGAGCACGAGGATAAGTGTCGAAAATGTAAAAGATCGTGTCTTGGATTTTCATATGTACGAATTGCGTAAACATATTATATACGTTTAATTAATAATATGTGAAAATGACACAAATATATAGTAAATATGTATAAAAATAAGTACGTACGTTAGTTAAATCTAGTTAGTTCGTTAAATGACCAGAAGAACGATACAAAGATATGTATTTACAAGCATACTAATGTGCGTTGATTACATTTATGGTTGTACATAACGATACTATTTTTCTTTACACATTCTAGATTCATGTTCGCGACTCTTTTTGTTTATTGTTGCTATTATAAAAAATTTATATACTGAAGAAATTAAAAATAAAATATATTAAAAAATGTTAAATATATAAAATATATAAAAAAACCAAATAGAAACTAAAATTAACAAATTAATTTTTATCCGTGCTTTAAAGTTAATTTTGTGAGAGAAATTAATAAATTTTCTTGGAGTAATTGCGTGTCTATGATATAATGAGCGCTATTTGAAATAATCAAAGCGCCAGGTGGTCGTGCGGATCGCGTGATATTCCTTGAAAGATGCCTGATATGATCTCCTGGAAAAGAATCTGTCAATCTGATTGATAATCAGCGATCGTGTCGTGTTCCAAGTTGAGGGTTCACAGCAATTTCGATCGATGGGAATGAACAAAAAATTATGCTTTTTATCTCTCGTTTTTTCCTTCCACTTTTTTAAATAATTTTTTCTCTTTCGCAACCCAGCAGATCGCATCCCGGTCGATGAACTTCCTGGAACGATCTTGGAATTGCCTTCTGATGTTTTTTTATTTTTACATTTCTTTTCTCTTCGTCTTGTGATAGAAAACATTCATGAGAAACACGACAGCATAGGTCATACCTGATAGTTATCCATTTTCTATCGCTCAATTATAGATTTTACAAAATAATCATTAATTTTAAAACAATTTTAGAGTCATGAAAATTTTAAATAATTATTTAAGAATGTCTTTTGTGTGATGTGAATAAAAAATAAATAGATTTTAGATCATATAAGTTAATATTATAATATAGTAATAATTGAATAATTAAGAAGATTAGAATCGATAATATTGATACATTCATTCAAGTGAGCGAAGTCTTTGATTGTTAAATTGTGCCTCCAATAGTCATTAGGAGATACAATTTGCCATGTTAAAAGCTAGGGCAAGCGAAGACAAGCTTTAAAAAAAATTCTATTTATTACATATCAATTTGGACTCCTTGGTGATTGGTATTGTAACAAAGAATGTGATCGATAAAATTTTTCCGATTTCAATTTTTAAATATTTGTATTATTATTTTTATATTGTATATTTTATTTTATTTAATTGTTATGGAGATCTTGCACGCACGCATGCACAATTGAACTGTATATTCTATATTATTTATTCAGGATTGAATTTATGGTTAGGCTTTCTTTCCTTTTAAGTTAATAATTAAGTTATTTGTGTTTACAAATGTTCAGATAAAAAATATTTTATTAAAAGTGTGAAATGTGTGAAAAACTTGTGATTGTATTAATAAGTGTAGCTTATTTCTTTTTATTATACATAAAATTTACGTTTCAGTAACAATATTGTATCCTTCAATATTGGTTGTGTTCTAGGGTTAAAGTTAAAAAATATTGAAAAGAAAACTATTGAAAGAACAAATATTGATGATTATAAAGTGTATAGAATAGATATCAATTTAAAAAACATGATATTTGCAAACTTCAGTTTAATAACAATAAACATTTTGAAAATGTTTAAGGAGAAACAATATGTTTTATTGAATGTGACTAAAGATTTCCTGTTTTATTATTCTCATAGATTTCTCGTTTAAAGACATCGTGTCTTGGCTGCTGTAGGTGGAATAGATACTTGTGAGATTTCGTCGACATTGCGCAAAACATAAAATAATAAGACATATTCCGATGCAAAGCAGCAGCCAATTGATTATTCGTTTATTTATCAATAAAACTAATTTTTTTTGCTTCTATTTTTATTTTCATTAATCACATTCTTTTATAATCACCTACATATTTTCCTACGTTACAGGTTATAGATATCATCTTTGTCAAATTATAACAGCTGTGGAGCGTTTTTATCATTTTATCACTGTAAATTTAATAATTTTGTTAATTGTTTTACATTAAAACATAAATAGTTCAAATTAATAAATAGTTTATCTACAATATTCTTGATATTTTACAAAATATTGCAGATCAGTTACTTATGCAAAGCAATTAAAAAGTTCTTGTTCTTTCGTCTTTAAAAAGTTTTGTGTATATTTGACTGTTATAATTTTAGAACAGTTAAAAAGCGCGCATGGTTGTCACAACTTTGCAATAGATTTTTTTTTATGTTATTCTCTATGACTTTCAAAAAACTTTGTAAATGGTTTCGAAGAAAGATAAATTTGGATGTGCGTTGTGTGTGTGTGTGTGTGTGTGTGTGTGTGTGTGTGTGTGTGTGTGTGTGTGTGTGAGAGAGAGAGAGAGAGAGAGAGAGAAACTTACGTTTGCAATGACCCTTATAAGCGACGGGAATGGCGCGACCTGCGCGGCAAGCGGCGAGTCGCAGGTGGCAGGCACTCTTGTAGGTGTTTCCGTCGGCTCCACAGACGGGGCGTGCGCCGGCGACCTGATGCGGGAGTGCTTGAGGGCACCTGCGAGCGCACCTCACACAGTGAGGACTTAGGTTCTGATCCAGCAGACAGCTCCGACCTTGGCCGCACCGAACCCGTGCGCACGAACCTGCTCGACACTTTGCACGTTATTACGCACAGTCGTAAACTGCCTCCGTGATAGACGCATTGGTTTTCTTTATTTTTATCCTTACAATTAGTCACCAGCCATTTGGTTTCTACCGATAATTACGTGCTCTCGTTCACTTAGCTGTGTCCTGTTCCCTGTTCGTTTAATTATATGACTCAAGTCACTTAATTAATTTAAAATAATCTCAAGAGATCCAGAGTATTAAATTTAAATTATTCAGTATCTATAATTTATTCTCTTAGCTTTACGGCATGTTAATTGTTTGCATCTTTCACTGTCAAGCTCGTCCTAAGCTTTATGTTACTTTATTTACGTTATTACATTAATATTATAGCATTATATAACATTAAATTTTTTAATGCAAGCAACTTGAGACATGTAAAAAGAGAAACTGTTAAAAAATTGCATAAGAGAGATTTTAAATAATATTTAATACTAAAATATTTGGTATTGTTATGTCGATGTATCGAGCGCAAATTTTCTATTTTTACATCAACCTTTCGATATTTTACAAAATGAAAGTATTCTTTTTTAACACGTGCGATTATTAAATTACGAGAATAAAATATGAAACAATTATCATATCGACAAATGATAACCGGATGTTTTCTTTAATTTTATTGCATTTATATGCCCTGATACACTCTTAATTAACATAATTGTCATTTCTGCGAAAGGTATAATACCAATGAATAATGTCATTAAATATTTGGTAATTTTAAAAAAGAGAAGCAAAATATTTTTACAAAAAAATATGGAGACAATCACTTGATTTATACATACTTACTTTGGCAGTGGCCGTTGTAGGCAACCGCGAGTTCATGACTGCCCTTCTTGCAAGCTCGCTTTTTGAGTCTGCAAAGGCTTTTGTAACTTTTGCCATCCGTTCCGCAGACCGGTCCACCACCACGCGGTGCTTTGCACTCTGGACTACACACGCACCTCGGTCTTCCTCTACGTACTATGCACTTTTTTCCTTCTTCGCACCTCACTTCCGTGCAACTCTCTGTATCGAATAAAAACGATTCATATCTGTGCACATTTACATATAACGTATATGTTAACGATTATGTTTGAGATAACGTGATTGTTACTAGTTAAGTGCACAGAAATAATAGAATCGACAAAGAACTTTTGCTTTTTTTCTTTTAATAACTGAAATTACGCACATTACACATACGTACGCAGAAAGGCAGAATATAGTATTTTATATAAAACCTCAAAAATGAGAATAAAACTAGTTTTTTAGATTATTATTGTTCGATTGAAGATGAAGAGTAATATAACTTATATTTGTGTACCTCGACAAGGGCGGCACTGCACACCTCCACCAAGAACTCTCCAGAAGAAGAGACTTCCACTATCCAGATCCTCATCAGAATAAGCAGTCGCTGCTGCTGCATTAGATGCGCAACAATTTTCTCTCGTAATACTTTGCGATAAAAGTTCCTTACAACGTCCGTTACTGATAGATGACCAACATATACCACCTAACACAGATTGATCTAAATAAAATATATGTAAGATTCAAATTTTTTTGTAGAGAGAGAGAGAGAGAGAGAGAGAGAGAGAGAGAGAGATGAAATAAAGAAATGGTGGAAATACTACTATAATAAGATTTTAAAGATTATCATATTATATATACGTACGAATATATTTTATAATAGAAGAAGTGTGCAACTCTACACACACACACACACACAACGCGCGCGCGCGTTTTAATGAAAATTATTCATTTACTAAAAGAAAGTATAAATCTTGAAGAGAGAGACTTAATAATGTCGAATTGTCCTTTATTTCTTTAGCTTTCGACTATCATGTCATCTCAAAATTGTGAGTCAACGTCCATTGTGCTCAATGTATAAACGTATGGATATGTCTCAAATTGAACGAGTAGATTGTTTATGCAGTTGTGTTTTCTGATGTTAGTTAGCTAATCAGTGGTACATCAAAAAGGAACATCTTATAGGTATATTTTTGAATTAAAATTATGTGTAAAAAAATAACACATTAATTTATGCGATTGGTAATAGAGAAAGTGGAACAAAGGCCTATGTTATGTAAAATTATCATAAAATAGGACAAATAAACATATATTGGTATGAAATATTTATCTATAAAGAAAATATGCTTTTATACAATTATTTTTATACTTACACAGCACATATACATTACTTCACTATTAAATATGTAGTAAAAATTTAACCTAATTAATGTTAAGTCGGCACCGCTCTTATTCAATATATCGTTAGTTTAGACTAAAACAATGGTCTTTGAAACTGTATGGTGTTAATTTGACACTATATAGCGTCATGATTTCCAAGTTAATTTAAATAAAAATTTGGCTGAAATCGTTGACAATGTTTATTCAAGATGATATGAAGTGACTGAGAAATTCCTCATTTCGCGATATTAATAAATGTGTATATTTTCTTCTCACATTGAATGATCTCATTTATTTACGTTTCAGTTCTCGGGAATGCCAAGTGAATTGTGTCAACTATAATACTCGCTACAAGATACAACAGTAGTATGACGTTTAGCTAAAAATCGAGGCTAAAGTAGACACACACACACACACACATTCTCTCTCTCTCTCTCTCTCTCGTAAAACTTTTTCAATTTTTTTTCTTATATATTAGTATTTTGTTCGAAAATAATTGATTTATATATTAGTTGATTTATATATTACTACGCTATTGATTTATATATTACAAGCTAGGACGATTATATACGATATATAGAACGAAGCAGAGCTTCAATAATTCTGAACAAAAGCAAATGATTCCTTTTATTGGTTATAAATAGTTATAAAAATAAAGTGCAGATGTGATAATTTTATTTAAAATTAGATATAACAATATATTATTCATTTAACACATATAAAATTGATAATGTATCTGTTTGAGAATGATAATAATGCACATTCGAAACTTGGCTCATTTATATTACTGACCCAGTCAAATATGTGCCAATATGCCTGCTGACGATCATATACGTAATTATATGATATATTTGTATGATTAAACTATCATATATGCAATTGTAAAGGAAAGTCACCAATACTGGTATAGGCTTCCTAAAGAAACACCCTCTTGTTTTTCGCAAATTAAGTTATCGCTCTTTATTAATATTGACAAAAACTGTTTAGATAATTAAAGAAAATTCGTAATTCATATATTTACAATTTAATTGTGACTTATTTCTATACAAACTCAGCTAAAAATGAATTCTACACATGCGAAAATAAAATTCTTACAATTTTTTTTTTTGCAAATTGTGTAGTTTTAATAATAGTGCAGGCTATATTATTGATAAGATTACATCATTTTATATTTGTGGTTTCCTAAATCAGTTTTATTAATATTTCTTCTTTCTTATTTTTTTCATAATACGGTTTTAAATATAAAATATTGGAGCGTAAATCGGCACACCTGTCTGTAAAACAGACCATAAGCTAACTTAATCTCTACAATATTGCGTTATATAGGTATATGTATAGTGTCACAAATAGAAGTCACCTATTGAAGATGAAAGCAATTGTGTATTTATATAAAAAAAAAAGCTTAAAAAGAAAAAAGAAATTGCGTGTTATATGCCTACACCTTGCAAAACAGTATAAAATATATGTATATAAATTAACAAAAAATAATTTATATTGAAATGAAAAGATTCTAGAAAGTCTTATTATATAAAATATATTCACTTGTAGGTATTTTGTATACAGATGACTCCTTTGAAAGAAAAAGAATAGAAATATGTGTGGTATTACTTACTGCTTACTGTATCAGTTTTGAAGCTCATTTTGATAGATTTTTGCCTATTTTGTTCGTTTTTGCTTATCTTACGAAAAAGTTAATTATTGCAAAATTACAAACAATATTATAAACACTGCTATGTTATTTGATAAAAGATACTTTCTAGTCGGTATTTATTTTTTTAAGTTTTTTTATCTTTAGCTTTTGTTTAAGAAATATTGTCCAAAAGAGTGGTGATCTTCTTTTGCCTTGCATAGAGAAATCAGATAATATTTATTTCTATTATTTGTCATTCTTTTATTATATCGCCTTTCTATCTCCATTGGTAACATATTTATTGATAAAATTAGAATTTACTTGATATTTTCGCATTTTATCAATAATGGTTTTACTACACAGTTATTTATTTATATTGTGGTGCGTGTTTCAGAAGTGCTTTCATGCGCTTGTACGCATACACACACGTTGCACAAATGTTCTTTTCTTATTGTTTAATTCACTAACACTGGAAATATATTAATGCGAAACCGCTGTTACCGATTATTTATCAACTAACTGACGTGAGTAACGAAACGTGCCATTGACACTAGGAGACGACGAAATCATTACTACTACCTCGTTATGAAACGAAAGGGAAAGTTTGATAAATACGAAACATTAATTTCTTTACTCGATATAGTGCGATGGGGTGAGGTATGGAGAAAAGAGAGAAGAAAGAAGACGAGAGAGGAAAGAAAAGGAAAAGCAAAAAAGAGAACAGAGGAGAGATGAGATAGAAGAGGCGAAAGAGGAAGAGAGAAGGATGAGAAAAAGGGAAGAGAAAAGGAGAAAGGAGAATTGATGAAGAGAGAGGGGAGGGAAGCATGATGGGAAGCCGAACGGCACAGTTCGGCGTGTCTAGACCGCGACGTAGCTACCGTTTGGCCCAGTTACACCCTTCTTTCTCTCTTCTACTCGTTCTTTTTAAACCTCACTCGTTTCTCATCGAGTTTTCTCGCTCTTTATCTTTTTATAGCTAGTATCATCATTACCATCACCCATCACCACCACTACTTCACCACTATCACCATCATCATCACCATCACCGTAATCATCACCATCATTGCCACCATTACTGCCACTATCACTGCCACCATCATCGTCACCACCATCTTCACTTCCACCACCCCTACCACTATATCACCACTATCGTCATCACTACCACCAGCACCAATCCGTCATTATCGTTATTCTATACAACATATAGAATATTATATAGAATAACAATGATTGGAATATATTCGCAATTCACACACAATAAGTTATTAGCAGTGTGGTGGCTATCTAGAGAATTTGTTATAAAGAACATATTTATAAAGAACAAACTCACTGTTCGAGCAGATGACAAAGTTTCATAACTTCCAAATTCTTCTCTTTTAGTTTTTACTCTTTTTTTTATTTACAGCTCGCTATGATTACATCACAGCTAAAATTGTAATCTCTCCTTGTATACGATATATAATGTCGTCTTTTCATTGTGATATGTCTTAATCACAATTTTCAATCTTTTGTGATTTTTATTTCTATAAAAAGCAATTGAATTCAAGTTAAAATATGTAGTAAACGTTAATCTAACGAAAATTAACTGAATACATTTCCTTTTTTTATGGTACGATTTTATATGTTTTAAATATTTAATTACCTATATAAAATATTGTGCGTGCGTGTGTATTTGACTGAATATAATATTAAATTTTTTTTTGCAAAAAAAACTGTTAAATATTAAATCTTAAAATTTTGTTTTTTCGTTATTTAAAGATACTTGAATGAATTGTTAATCAAAATCCCCTTGTATTGTGTTCAGTATTTGTATTGTAGTTCATGTATATATATATATATCTTATTGTGAAATGATTCCTTTAGGATCACTTAAAGCAGATGGATCAAATAAGCTTTTAACTATTTTACTACAAATTACTTTATTTAAAATAACGATAATTAAAATTGCAGCACTTTTTTTTTTTGGTATCATTAATTCTGATTTACGTTGATTCGGTTTGTAACAAATTCTTTCATTCAATATGTATATTTCATTCAATATGTATATGTGTGTTTTACAAAAATAAAATCATCATTTTCATTTCTCATTTATGAAGTGAATGAAATTTTTTTCATTTTATATTTAAATTTTTTATCAACATAATCACAGTGATGTATATCACAGATTCTATTGAAATAAATGGAGAAAGAATCAGGAACGCTACTTTTTTTTATTCCTTCATTTTGTAGACTTTATCGTCACTACATTATAATTTTTAATCATATTTGAGTAGCAAGTATGAGAATAAGAAATATTATATTTGATATTTTATTTTATGACGAATACAAATATACGGTGTAGGACTTTAAGACGTTTTCATATGGAATTATCAGATATATTATAACTTTAGATTTTCAGTTTTAGAGATTAGATTTTTTTAAATAACAGAGTTTTATGTATGGTGTGTGTGTGTGTGTGTGTGTGTGTGTGTGTGTGTGTGTGTGTGTGTGTGTGCGCGTGTGTGCGCGCGCGCGTGTGTGGTGTGTGTGTATGTAAACTATCCAACCGATAGATTCTATGGGCACGTTGGCATGCAAGATACAACCTGTCGATTAAAGTGCCTAGTCGTTCTCGATATGTTTACAGTGCCAGCCTTTATGCACACGTACAGTCATTTCTTCAACTACTTAAAAATTCCAACTACTTGAAAATTTATATATGCAAATTTATATATTAATTGGTCTGTTTTATTGGACTATAGAAACAATATCTCTATCTCGAATAATAAGGCTTCCAAGAAATAAATTAAGATGAATAAAAAATGCAAGCCAATGTAAGCCGGATGGTAACATCCAACATTGGATGGTAACATTTCGGCTTACATTGGCTTGCATTTAAAACTTATATTGGTTTGCAGGTAAAATGTTTGTGTGTATTATTAACAATAACTGACAATTACAAACGTTATGACCACAATTAAAATCATCTTCAGTGTTAGAAACATACAACATGTAATTTTGCAATTATTAACCGAAAATTTCAAAATCTATCATGCCAATATTCAAGAATATGTTTATTATAATAAAGTAATAAAAAAAATTGTATATCTGATGATACAAATGACAAACACATAATCTTTTCTGTTTGTCATGAATCTCGTACACAAACTTTAATCGTCTTAAGCTGTTCCGGTATATACTGACAAAACAACACTGAACGTCGCAAGATCGTGCGGCAGCAGGTGGTAAAAAGATCGGTGCTTGCTGAAGCAAGTGCTGGGCAGGTATTCGCGACGTGCCGTAGGGGAGACGAGTTCTTGCCCGAACAAGACGGGCACGCGGTTAGTCATCAAGGCTCTGAGATTGTCCCCGTACACGGCAACTCGACCGGTTGACCAAAACCACAAGATTCCCCTTTTGTTTTTTTCTTTCTCTTTTTCCACCACTTCCGATCCTTGAGTTTTCTAGTAATTCCGAAAAGTACACTAGAAAATGTGTGTCACCTGTGACGTCATCTCTGTCAAGTATACGTATACTATAAATAGTCATTTTGACCTGTCGCTCAAAATCCGTGATTAGTAGCGAAAATACGATGAATAAAAGTGAGATTATAATTTTAAATCGTTAATTTTCTAACGTAGTTTGCAAACCCACTTGTATATTATTTCCACACGGGAACCCACTGAGGTGTATAATACAAGTTGTGCTTTCTGACATAGACCTGTTTAAAGTTAATAACGTTTAAAGTCAATAACGATAGAATTTTTGAACAAATGTTTGACATCACGCTTGCAAAAGATGGATACAATTAGCAAAATGTTATTCGTTTTCTTTCTAATTTTACAGCTTGTCAATAATAAAATTTTACATCGTCTTCGAACATTACATTATAAAAATAAATAAATCTTTCGAATTTCAATCGTAAACGCATTTTATTTTATATTGTATATTTCACACTTTATCACCATCAATTAGACTTGAAACGAGATCAATCACGTTTGATTCGTAGACATTCGAGGATGTCTGGTCTGCATCGAATGAAGTGAATTAGTATTATTGATGTGTTATTGTGGTGTATCGTGCGCGACAATATCTTACAGGTTTTTTTAAATACTAACTTTCTTCATATGGAATATGAAGCCAACCGCACGCGCACGCGCGCATAACTCAAGTGTTTTATCGCGGGCTTACCATCTCCCAAGACTGCTGCTGCGCCTTCGGTCATGTTCGTCGAACTGTTTTTACCATGTTCTACCCATGCCAACGGATACGGATCCGAGGTGCTAATCCGATGCATCTATACACGCCCAGCTAATAGAACCAGTTTTATGCGTACTGGTATATATTTTCGAAAAATATTGTTTTTCCTCTTTCCATTTTTCTCTTTCTCTCACGTGGTATTCATTTTTATTTATTACGTCATCTCCTCTTTTCAAGATCGAGACATATCGTATGTACAGTATGTCTAACAATAATAAGAATAATATATTATATAATATTTCATTTTTCTGTACTTTTTATCTACATGTATATATTACAGATCTTATCGTATAAAGAATCTTTATTTGTTTAATATACGTGTTAAATATTTGTATCGACAGGATAAGATTGAATATATCCTGATTAAAAGATGTGATAATGAATTGTTTTTTAAACAAGTTGGTCTAGATACAACTGATATGTTTCTTTTTTTTTTGCATATTGAAATCTTTCGTATTACTTTGTATTTTTTTTTTATTGCTATGAAAATCTACATGTGCAGAGCGCAAACTGATCTACAAATCGCAATATTTCTCAAATGATTTCTCTATCACGTGCGAGCCCTTCCTTCCTCTTTCACGTCCTTCACAGGACCCACTGAGTCTCCCATCCCCGTCCTTCTTTCACTCGGTGGCATCGTCCGCGCGTCTAGAGGCTGAAGCGCCTCTCGTTGATGCGGAGCACTGACCCGCAAACTGGTTCCTCCATTACACCAGGCTTTCTTTCCCCTCCCCCTTTCCTCTCACTTCATCTTTTCTTCTTTCTCTCTGTCTCTCCCCGTTTCGTATATCCCTTCCCTTTCCATCTTTATTTCTTCTTTCTCTTCTCTTTCGTGTGCGCGCGTGCGTGCACGTATGCATGCATGCATGCATGCATGCATGCATGCTGCATCTCTTCCTCTCTCTCTCTCTTTCTCTTTACGTTTCAACGTGTCCCTTTTACTTAGCTTCTTCCCATCCATATCAGACTCGGCAAAGCCTCTTCCCCTTCTCTGTAGAATGATCGGCCTCCAAGAGTCAAAGATTCGGCAAGAGAGCGCTAAAACAGACAGCGCTGTATCGTCTGTAGTTTTTAAGCAGTTTTTTTTTTTTTTAATCAATCTGCTAAAATTTATTATTCTCGATGATTTTTCTCGAATTATTTCCAAAATTGCTTTATGCGAGTTATCATATTATGTGTTGAGACTAAATCGCAAAACAGTCTAGTTAATAGAAATGGAACGTGAGATGTGGTTTAAAGTAGCTAAAAGTTCAACTTAATGCGTGCTTTCGAACTTTGGAAAGAGAACACTGCTTAAAATTATCTTCCTTTACTAATCTATCATTTATTTATAAACCCTTTTGTAAAATCATTTATTTGTGGGCGTTAATCAAGTTTTTTTTAAACTTCGCGTCTCATTGTCAGTTGTCTGTACTTGCGGTATAAAGTATAAACGGTGCCGTCATAGGTATAAGCATTGAATTAACGCTGAATTAATTTGCACTCTATCACCTATCGAAAAGCAATCGATCATTTTATGCCTTTCTACGAATAATCAACCATGTCAATAGAGGACTAATTTAATTGATATTGTATGTAATTGGCGATCATCACCATGATTGTCGACATTGTTGCTGACATACGGATTTAAGTCGGTGTAGAAAACAAACACATGCAGTATGTATTTGTGTGGGTTTGTCAGAATGCGTTAGTACGCACTTTAGAACACTAGATTCATATCGAAACGCAGAAAGCCGAACAAGAACGACAAAAGTTATTGCTATAGAAAATCGAATATCATTGGTGTCCTATCTAGCGTCTTATGTTTCTTCTCTTGATTTAAAAAAATAAAATAAAAAAGATTGTAGCGCATATATTGGACTAATGTGAAATAAGCAAGTGCATTATTAAATTTATGTAAAATTGCGATATGCAAGTATACGTTTTGTTTTGCTCGATTCATGAATTGTCCACTACAAAGTAATAAATTGACGAATACGTAACAGCTAGGCCTCGATACCCGCAACAGCAAACTGTAATGTTGGAAATTGTAGCTCCGTGAATAAATTACAAATTGTATACTAACTAAAAAAATATTACAATTGTAAATTGTTCATGATAAAAGCAGTTACGTTATATTGAACAACACAAGTTTATCTCTATAGTTTATCAAAAGAAGTTCTTTTTTAATTTAATTTTTAATTTAATTAAATCATATTTTTAGCTAATGATAAAGCAAACCTCGGATCTAAAATCTTAATAGAATTAAAATGTTGAACTAGAGAAAATTTCTATTATACTGTCATTATCTTTTATACAATACAAGCAATTTGACTGAACTGATTTCAATTTTTATCTCTGATCTCATTTGTTTCTTACAAATTAAATGGACTTATTGTTTCAATTTGATTATATCCTGATTTACCAATCGCAGGTGAGAATGTGCTGATACATTTTTATTTAATCACTCATCATGTTTAATATTTTTATCATAGACTTATTGCGACTGTTATAACGGAAGAATATGACCGATACTATTATCAGAACGAAAAGCATTGTATTGTTGCAGAAGATAGATATGAAGAAATACTGCCAACTTTTTGCGTAACTATAAATTGTATAACTTGTATTTAACCGTTTTATTAATTTTGTCGAATTTACATTTAATTTCTTTACATTGATAATGACTTAATAATAAGGTCGAAACGTATGTTCTAAGAATCTGAAATGAAATCATAAAAATCTGGTTTGTAGCCCCTTTTTGTTATTTATTGTTTATTATTATTGAGCCATTAAAAGATTATTTTTATTATCTTTTATATATATTAGAGATG
>NW_017304196.1:87087-89383 GCF_001594115.1 Trachymyrmex septentrionalis | reverse complement strand
GAGAGGGAGAGAGAGAGAGAGAGAGAGAGAGAGAGAGAGAGAGAGAGAGAGACTCGTGTATTCGATTACGAAAGAATGTAATGGATAAACCTTTCCAAAATTTTACTTGACAAAAAGTAACCAATAAAATTATGAAGCATTGTACATCAAGTAACAATATCGTTATTAATCATATTAAAATTTACAATAAAATTAGAATTAAAGCTTTCTCATTAATTTGCAAAGTTCCGATGTAAATACTGTCAAAAGAAGCACTTACCTGTCGTTGAATGGATTTGGAGTAGTAGTCCGATTAGTGATACCAAGAGGAAGGTTCTATACGGGGATACCGTGATATCCTGCCGCAAGGCCGTCATCTCAGGCGGCCCGCGCCAGGTGCTCTTCCGACGTGCCGCTATCCCTGCGGTGAATCTCACCTCAGCTTTCTTAACTTCCGCCTTCGTTCCCGCCAGGTCTGCAACGTGCCGACTTCGTGCTTCACATTTCATCTGCCTGTGCCGATTCTTATCCAATTCGGATCTTCGTTTTCACCATTTAAACTGTAGCGGAAGATCGTGAGTCTCAATATCAGTTTACTATTTTCTCTGATTGTTCACGAAATTTATGTCATAAATTTTGTTTTTTTTTTGTATCGGGTACGTGCTTTTATCAAAACTATATTGGAATGTTTGAAAGTGGAAATTATTTTTTCGAGTCAAGTTTGAAACGATCTTTGTATTTGAATAAGAACTAAATTTTATCTCACGCTGTCACCATAATTTTATACATATGTTTTATCATAAATACAAATAATACTTAAATAGAATTAATTTTTTTAAATAGACGCGCTCTCTATGAAAATTAAAATAAATTATGATACGTGTCACTTTATATCGCGACTTATGTTAAATAAGTGCCATCTTTTTACATGTTACATATATTTTTTTCTAAATTGGTGTTATTATTTTTCTGTTTTTGATCGATATTTTTTATCTTAAATTGAAAAATTTGATGCTACTATTCTTTTTTATATATCTCTCTCGTAACCATCTAACAAAGGCGAGTTTCTATTAGTTATTTAGATTTTACATATGCTTATGTTTTTAACGCACAATATTGTTATATAGTGTCAATTTAAGTTGAAATATTTATATTGAATACTTTGATCTATATTCATCGACATCCATAAGTTTTTGTTGTTTATTAAAACGTCACAAAACTTTGCGATTTCTGTTTTCTTGCAAATTTTTTGTTATTTCAAGATTATATATTTTATTTGTACGAATAATAACAAGATTTTTTCGGATGATTTATTTATAACTATGTATGTCAGATTTCAAGTAAATATATCTCATTGAATCACGTAAGATTTTCTACGCGATTCTGGAATTATGATGATTACGTATCGGAAGAATATCCACGAGGACGTGTGAATACGGATCGATTCAAACACCTGTGGATGGTTGAAAGTTTCGCGTTAAGCGTAATGACGGTATCGTTTGTGTATTATATTTGCTCATAACTTTTTGCAAATATTCATTTTCTTGTATGATTCATCAATCAAAACACGACACTTGAAACCACCAGTCGCTAATTATCGCGACACGTGGTGTACGCGCGCTTTACAAAACAAAATGCACATTGCACAAACAGCGATTTTCAAGGATTCTTGGGCGCCTTTCACGCTCGACAGTTTCTTTTTTTACAGTCAATTTCATAAATTTTCCGAGAATACACACGGATAGATTTTGTGCAATTTACCTCAGCATTCTCAGCGTCGATAGATATTGTTTTTTCTTAGCTATCCACGATTTTTGATGACGTGCTTGTTAGATTTACGACATAACTGTCGATTTTCCACGAGTTTACTTCGCGGCGCGATGTCTAAATTTATCAGTCAATACTAAGCACGCGAAAGATTGCTGGACAGACTAAGAGAAGTACTCGACAGTTAGTAGTCGGTAGCCAGCAACAGCAGCAGCAGCAGCAGCAGCAGCAGCACAAAGCGAAACGTTTCGCTGTATGCCGAGCGAAGCTCTGCAAAAGCAGTCTGCACACGCGGCCGCGCTGTGTTGTATCATCCCCACTTCTCTTCTTCGAGCGTACGATTGCGGCGATGACGATAGTGGCGATGGTGGTGGTGGCGGTGGCGACGGTAGTGGTAGCGGTGATGGTGACGGTGGCGGTAGTGACGGTGGTAGTGGTGGTGGTGACGGTGGTGACGGTGGTGCCGGCGGCGGCGGCGGCGGCGGCAGCGGCGATGGCGGCAATGGCTGTGGCGGAGGTGGTGGCGGCGGCGGTGGCGGCGGTGGCTGTG
>NW_017304196.1:83572-87067 GCF_001594115.1 Trachymyrmex septentrionalis | reverse complement strand
CGGCGGCGGCGGTGGCGGCGGTGGCGGTGGCGGAGGTGGTGGCGGCGAAGGTGGTGGCGGCGGAGGTGATGGCGGCGGAGGTGGTGGCGGCGGAGGTGATGGCGGCGGTGGTGGTGGCAGCGGTAGCGGCGATAGTAATGGCGATCATGACAGCGGCGACTCTATCTATATGCCTGCATTTCTTGTGTGCATATACGTTTCCTTCTATTACAGCTCTTCTATCTTTTCTTCCTCCTTTTTTAACTTTTCTCTTTTCTCATCATTCTCTTTCTTCTTATCGTCATTCTATTTTCACCATTTACTATACTATTTATATTTGTCTTTTTACATCCGCATATTCTTCATGTTCCATTTTGCCTACGAGATACACAATCTTCCTGTATAGCTGTTCTTATTTCTTTTTGTTTTTGTGTTCTGCGCACGAAAATTTATATTGTAGTAGAAAATTTTCTAATTTCATCGATTGTATGTACGAAAAGAGTTGCTTGGTCACGGTGCTTGTTCTACATATCTATATGTACGGACAATGTGTGGGAAAAACTACTATTATAAATTTACAATAATCTAACTTTGATTATATTATTGTACAGTATTCCTAAACAATCATTTTATTTTTATAAAATAATTGTAATATTTGAGTTGAATTAAGTCTGTCGTTTTATATATATATATACAATATATATATATATATTTTTTTTTTTTCATAACATTTATTAAAAATTCTTTTTTCGATTTTTGGTTTTACTATTGTATTTAAATTTTATTTTAAAAGATGTAGTTTAATTGATATTTTTTATGGTAAAGGAATTAATGCTTTCTTGATAGATTTTATTCTTTAATTTTATTTTAGTACTTAGTCGCATAAATAATTTTACAAGCAGCATTTGTTCACTTAAGACCAGAGTTGGAAACGTTACCTTAAAAAAAATAACGCGTTACTTTTTGTTGAAAATAACTCGTTACCATTAATTATTACCACTAATTATTCATTTTAAAAACTAACGCGTTACTGTTACTGTTACTTGAAAAACTAACAAATCGTTACTTTTTGGGAAATTGTTAAGTTAACTCCCTCACATACGATGTTGATAAAATTAGGCTTATTTGATGCACAAAAAAATCGACTGAATCTGGTAGGAAGACAATCGTCGGGAGCTAAATTCCACAATTATCAAATTTAAATTAAAAATTGTTTTTAAACTTTAATATTATTATTAAGAATATATTTCAAGATTCACTTCCAATACTGAAAATCTCTAGAATATATGTAATGTAAATTACAGATTTTTCAACACTGAGATAGTAACTACCGAAATGCAGTCTAAAATATAAAGTATAAATATTTTTTTAAAAATAAAAATGAAAAAGAGTAAACACATTTTATATTTATTGCAAATAATATTATTATATAATATTTAATATAATATTAAATTGCAAAATGTATATTTATAAACTTACACAAGTATTTAAAAATATTTTAAGTATTTTGTTCATTTATTATCACTCACACACACGCACATACACACACACGTGCGCGCCCGCGCGCGCGCGCACACACAACGACACATCTTGGGTAATTAGAAGTACATTTGTAAGTATACAAAAGCGAAACATCTTTCAGCGCTAGCAATATCGAAATATGATCCAATCCGACCCATCCAATAAAAATTAAAGTAATGATGAAAAATAACAACTAAATCGTCATCGTTATTGCAAAAATATAATGACGATATCATTACCGTTAAAGACAGAAAAAAGTAACGATCGTTACTGAAAAAAAATAATGAAATGTTACAAGTAATACGTTACTTCCTAACTCTGCTTAAGACAACATATTTATAGACATGTCGATTGAATTAAATTTAATTATAGCTAGCTAACTCTTTGAAACACGATAAAAATATAATAAAAATAGTTGAATAGTATTGAAGTTCAATTTGTATATACGAATGACAAGAACTGTCAAATGTTCTTCTTCTGACTGAAATATTCAATAACTTGTTGAATGCGATATTAAGAACGAATAGTATTAAAACGCAATATTTAGTTCAATTTCTTGAATGAAGGCTATATAATTTTTACAACAATCTTGTAGAATTTTGTAAAACTAATTTATAAGAAAAAGAGGAATCTAATCTAGGAAGACAAATATTATTTGTCAATTAAATAAAAAAAAATTAGCTAATGAAAGTTTATATAAAGTATTATCTGTCTTAAACGTATTTTGTTAACATGAAGAAAATTGACATTAAAGCAATGGTTTATGGTCGATTATTATTTTGAAATTTCGAGGCGAGAACAAACAAAATAATCAAAACATATGGTGCTTGTTGTAATTTTTATCAATTGTCGCATTGCAGTTTATCTTAAATAGTACGTGTACATATGAACAGAAAATTCGGTTGGAAAATGACATTCATATACATTGTTTCAGTGATAAGATGTAATAGTGATTGTTAAAGGTATCGCTGGCTTACGTTTCTTTGATGTCAGGCGATTTGGCTGAACTCAACACGACTACCGATAAAGCAGTACCATCCTTAGGACACTAGGTCTGTTGCTAGGAATACTATGCACTTCTTGCAACACACTCTACACAACTATCGTTACACTATCCTATTATTGATGTCCTTATTCTTCTATTTATAATATTCTTCCTATCTATAATAGTCTTTCTTATATAATACAACAATAATTGTTGTATTATACAATTGTTGTATTATACAACTATATAATTGTTCTATAAATATTAAATTATTATTCTTTGGCTTTATCGAGATTTTTCGATTATTTAGTCAGTTATCTGTATATTGCTTTGTCAAGACTAAACCTACTGATTTTTTGTGATTAATAGCATGTAAATTATTATACATTTAGTGATTCATACATTTGTTAAAGAATTAATTACACTTGAAGAGAGTTAGAATGGATTAGATCGAAATGTGTTAAAACATGTGTTTGCGCTCAATTTAGGAGTCCCTGAGCGCTTATTTAAATCTCGCCAAAAAACAAAATTCTTTCGATATAATAATATTATTTAAGTAGATCTGTATTGTAAATAATAGCTGTTCTTTTATATACTTAAATATGTAAAATTTTTTAATTAATACAATAAATAACAAGTAATTATTGAAATTATAAAAATAGCAGTTTACGTTTATAGCAGAATACGTTTACAGCACTGTAAGGCCCAATTTCACACTGTATGGTTACCTAAAGATTAAAGGTAACCAAGAAATTCATGAATGAATTTCATTGTTGGTAACCTTTAATCTAATAGAGAATCATATATTGTGAAAACGGATCTAAGTATGATGCATCAGTTGATTTTAGTTCAAGGTAAATATGAAATGATTTGGAACGAGTGAACCTAGTTTGTACATGGTTTGATTAAAGACATGTGCCTAATGTGCAATGAATAAACGTGATTTATTGTTCTTTGACGAGATGTAAGATAGACGGATAGTCAAATAGTCAAATAATTAATGCATGAAA